>NC_135479.1:213481070-213629960 GCF_052094955.1 Ictidomys tridecemlineatus | reverse complement strand
ATTGGCAAACAGAACACAAGAGGGGGAGAAAGACAAGCGTGGACGGACAGGCAGTGTGTATTTCAGTGCCTTGACAGCACTTCTCCTGTCTTTTTGAGCAAGGGACCCCACCTCTTCCCCTGACCTGGGTGGCAGGAGAGAGAAGCTTGCTGGCTGAGCCAGCTGTACCCCAGCCTGGCATGGTCCAGGGCGCCCAGAGGTCAGGCTGCCCAGGGGACACAGTGTCCAAGCCCCCGGCCTGCAGCCGTCACCCTGCCCATCCCGGCCACCCTGGCCACAGACACGCAGCTCCTCCGGCCCCCAGGCGGGCTCCCGCTCCCCTCCTCCAGCTGACTGTGGCCTGGGCTGCAGGGCACCCCCGGGCTCTGCGGCTGAGGTCGCATACAGCTGGTGCTCTGTCTGTGAGTCCAACAAGAAGCAATTAGGGCTTGAGTTGTCCACTTCATTTTTTGAAGCTACTTATTTAGATTGGATTTAAGCTGCTGGCTGGAGGGCGGTCTCCCCTGACATCCTGGGGACAAGCCAAGACAAAAGCCCACAGGTGCCTGGCACCCGGAGCCTTCCTCTAAGGAGCTTCCCAATGGTTTCCCTGGGGCTGGAGGGTCCCCGCTGTCCCAGTGCAGGCAGGGCATTGTGTGCTAGCTGGACTTGAGTCCTAGGGACGCCGCGCATGTCCCGTGGCGGTGGCCCAGCTGGGCCGCCGAGCTGGGCCACCGAGGTGGGATGAGCTCCCTGCCCAGCCCAGGCAGGGAGGCAGGGAGGCAGGGAGGCAGGGAGGCAGGGAGGCAGGGAGGCAGGGAGGCAGGCGGGTCTTACAGGACATCACCACCACTTCAGGGGCCTCCCCTCAGGGCTCACCAGGAAGCTCCAGGAGTGGGGAGCTGCTGAGGGGCTGCGTTGAGGTCTTCACCCAACGCTCTGGTCATCGAGCTGGGGGACACACCCTGCCCCTCAAGTCTTCCTGCGGATGAACAGAGGGCCTCAGCCGGGGAGGGTCTGCTGGGGACCCCCCTTGCCTGACTGGGGAGGCTCAGGCCATTCTGTAGAGCGGTGCCGGGAGACAGCTTGGGAGTGACTCGGCTTTCTGTCACTGTGACCGAAATGCCCGACCGGAAGGACGTGGGGGAGGACAAGCCCCTCTGGACTCAGGGTTTCCAGGGTCTCAGGCCACGGTGGGGACGTCAGTGCTGGGGCCGAGGTGAACAGCTCTCGTGGGGTAAGGCGGGCCCGGGCTTCACACAGGGCCAGGTTCCTTCAACCTGACGGGCTCCAGCTCTCGCGGGACGGCCTGTCCACCGGTGAACACTAGCACCAGAGCTCGGAGGGGCACCTCACAGCCGGACCTTAACAGTTTGGACAACTTTCTCTGTGCTACCCGTCGACACATTTCTCCGTCTAGTCGCTCTTTTCTTTATCCAAATTAATACCCACGCTGGACACCTGGAAGGACGGAGGTGTGGTGTCTGGCAGGGGCAGAGGGCAGGCCACTACTGGGGTGGGCAGTGAGGGTGGGAAGGACAAGCAGTGCCTTCAGCATGCCCACTTGGGGTGGGCAGTGAGGGTGGGAAGGACAAGCAGTGCCTTCAGCACGTGGCAGGCTGAGGAGAGAGAACCAGAGGCTGGCACCTGAGCAGGGCACCTGTGGCCTAGCCAGTCTATGGAAATCTTGCTTTCAGTAGCAGATTTCACAAACGTGTTGATAACTTATTAAAAAGCACAGCCAGCCAGTGAGGGCCGTGGGCGGGCAGGACAGGCCTGTGTCCCCTGCTAGGCCCACAGAGCTCAGGTAGGGGCTCTTGAGTCCTTGGCCTGCTGCCACGGAGAGGGCCCAAGAACTGACCTTGAAAACACAGCACACCCCAGAGAGCAGCACGCACCTGTGAGCGCAGACGCCCAGCTCCTGAGGTCTGAAAGCCTGAATCTGCTCCGCCCAGAAGCCAGCGCATCACCCACCCAGCCCTACGCCTGGGCACGGTCAGGGAGGAACGCCAGGCTCACAGAGCACCCAGAGGCGCAGGTCTGCTGGCCCTGGCAGCAAGAGGCCCTGTCCTGGAGGGGACAGCCCCAGCTTCCTGCCGACCTGCACAACCGTGGGCCATGTCTGACCCCCGAGAAAACGCAAACACACAGGCCATTGGAAGTTTTCTTTTAGTGTAATGGAAACACGGGCAGAAATCATCGACATTCCCTGAGTATTCTGCTTGAATTTTTTTTATAAACCCATTTTATTTCAAAAGGCAGCCAAGAACGTTGCTATAGCCAACCCAGAAAACAAATGTCCAGAGAGCCACTAGTTTGTCTTAATAAATAACAAAATGCCATTTGTATTCCTTTAACCTCAGATAACACATTATACATTTTAAATAAATATCTCCTCTGTTGCTATGGATCTAGAAACTGCTCCCGTGTTTGTGCATGTGACCGAGTCAAGCGGCTCAGAGACGCCCGTGGCTCTGGGTGCCCACAGCCAGGCCCCTTCCCAGGCCTCTGCCACGGCCCTGGACATCACAGGGGACCAGCAGTGCCATGGCTGCAGACACCAGCAGGACGCCTGGAGCTGGGCAGGGGTCACAGTGCCCGGGGGCTGGTTCCTTAGGCAGCGTATGGCCATCTCTGTCCACTTCCTGACCATCAGTGTCCAGGTGGGGACCGAGTCTGGGAAGGGATGGAGAAACCGGTTGGGTAGTAGGGGTCTTGGTTCTGCCTTGGTTCTAATGCCAGGCAGAGGCGGGCTCTGGGCTGGCTGACGTGTCCTTGAGGTCCCATGCCCGGCCTTTCCCGGCACATTCAAGTCCTCCGGGACCCTCGGCACGTGGTGGCCGGATCTCCTGCAGCATGGGGCTCGTACACTTTAACACCTGCTGCTGGGTACCTGAGGGACGGGGCTGCCCGAGTGCTGTGGGTCAGTCACATACTGTATTCAAGGGACTAGACGGACGCACATCTGTGGGGCTGGGGCGGGCAGAGCTGTCCGTCCATGGGCTCAGCTAAGGCAGTCGGACAGCGTTCCTGGACCTGCGCCTGGGTGACTAGTACCGGGAATTCTCAAGTCTGCCCTCGGGCCTTTCCAGGAGCGTGTGCCAAAGGCAAGGGCGAGCCACCCGGGCAGGATCCTTCTTCGCTTTCTCTCCAAACACAGTTGTGAAGGACGGGCTCAGCCCTTCCCGCACGGGACTCCGGGGTCAGTGTTCCTTCAGCCTGAAAGAAAAGGGTGGACCAACGGGGTCCCTGCACGGGGTCCCACAGAGCACACCGGCCCTCGCAGGAGCCCCTCGGTGCCCAGGGGCAGGTGGCTGCAGGGAGCCAGCTGGAGGGGGCAGGGGCAGGGTGGGGCGAGGGCAGGGCCAGCCTGAGGCGGGGGTGACTAAGGAGGAAGCTCCCCACCGTCTCCCCGACATGCACGAGCGCCACTGTCCCATGGCACAGCCACACTCCTCACAGAAGAGAACGTGAGCAAAGCCATGTGCCTCGCAGGGACAGTGGCAAGCCCTTCCCTGTCTGGTCAGGGGGCAGATGGACAGGACACCGCTACCTTTATGGTGGTGGGGGGTGGACTTACGGAGCTTGGCCCCCTGCCGTGGGCCCCGGGCAGCTCAGCTCCTTGTGTATGAGGCGGATCAGGAACTGCACCCAAAACAAAGACCAGGCACCTGTCACTGCCTGGGGACACGGGCGGCCAGTGGGCATGGCCTGGGGCCTCCCAGACCCTGGCTCACTGAGCCCCCTGGCCCGGGCTCTTCCTGCCCAGCATCTGCCTAGGACCCACTTCTCTTCAGGGTGGTGGCAGGCTGGCCAGCACATCTGGCCCAGGCTTGTCCTGTGTGTCCTACGTCCTCTGGGAAATTGGGACGCACTCCTGTTCACCTCAGGTTTAAAACGACCAGCCAGTCATCGATGCCCAAGCTGGGAACCCACGGTGAGACGGGGACCTGCAGTCGTGGGCACTGGGGTGACTCGAGCTGTTGAGGTGACCGGGCTGGTGACTCTCAGGGGACGCCAGCACCAGGAGCTTGTCTTGGAGCCCACAGTGGCCTCAGCCTGGTGGCCCCAGCCCGGCGGCCCCAGCAGGCCTCCACCAAGGGCAGCTGCCTCCTCGGCCCTTCAGCTCAGCCTCCCGTCCTCTGTGAGCTCCAAGGGCTCCAAGTCACTTTACAGACCCAGACGGAGGGTGCCCAGGTGTCTAAGTGTCCTTCATGTTTGAGTGTGACTTAGTCCCCTTCCCTGACTGGCACAATCCACAAAACTGGAGTGTCCTGGACACAGAAGCGGGTCCTGAGAGGAGGGGAGTCCTGGCTGGTGGGGACGCGGGAGGGGAGTCCCGGGTGGTGGGGACGCGGGAGGGGAGGCCCGGGTGGTGGGGACGCGGGAGGGGAGTCCTGGGTGGCCAGGGTGGTGGGGACGCGGGAGGGGAGTCCTGGGTGGCCAGGGTGGTGGGGACGCGGGAGGGGAGTCCTGGGTGGCCAGGTGGTGGGACGCGGGAGGGGAGTCCTGGGTGGCCAGGTGGTGGGGACGCGGGAGGGGAGTCCTGGGTGGTGGGATGCGGGAGGGGAGGCCCGGGTGGTGGGGACGCGGGAGGGGAGTCCTGGGTGGCCAGGTGGTGGGGACGCGGGAGGGGAGTCTTGGGTGGCCAGGGTGGTGGGGACGCGGGAGGGGAGTCCTGGGTGGTGGGACGCGGGAGGGGAGTCCTGGGTGGTGGGACGCGGGAGGGGAGTCCTGGGTGGTGGGACGCGGGAGGGGAGTCCTGGGTGGCCAGGTGGTGGGACACGAGAGGGGAAGTCCGGGTGGTGGGACGCGGGAGGGGAGTCCTGGGTGGTGGGACGCGGGAGGGGAGTCCTGGGTGGCCAGGTGGTGGGGACGCGGGAGGGGAGTCCTGGGTGGCCAGGTGGTGGGACGCGGGAGGGGAGTCCTGGGTGGCCAGGTGGTGGGGACGCGGGAGGGGAGTCCTGGGTGGCCAGGTGGTGGGACGCGGGAGGGGAGTCCTGGGTGGCCAGGTGGTGGGACGCGGGAGGGGAGTCCTGGGTGGCCGGGTGGTGGGGACGCGGGAGGGGAGTCCTGGGTGGCCAGGTGGTGGGACGCGGGAGGGGAGTCCTGGGTGGCCAGGTGGTGGGGACGCGGGAGGGGAGTCCTGGGTGGCCGGGTGGTGGGGACGTAGGAAGAGGGTTCTGAGGGCCCGTAAGCCCCCCACGCCTTGGGCCAGCACCCTGAAGGCAGACACCCTGTTTTCTTAGATGTCGGGGTTCAGGTCGGAGTCCTGGGGGTTAAAGCTGGAAGAACAGGAGTGTCCCCCAGGCCCACGTGTCCAGGGCTTGGTCCCAACTTGGTGGTGCGGGAGGTGGGGCCTTGTCAGTCCTCAGGTCCTTGGGTGTGTGTCCTTGAAGGGGACAGAGGACCTCGGGGCCCTCCTCCTTCTGTTTTGATCCTGGCCATGCGTGAGCAGTCTGCTCTACCCTGGGCTCCCCCTGTGAGGTGCTGCCTGGACCCAGGCCCCAGGCAACAGGCCAGCCAGTCAGACTGACACTTCCAACGCCGTGAGTCAGAGAGACCTTTTCTCTAGGTTGAAAACCGGCGTGTTGTGATAGTGACAGAAAGCTGGCTAGCATAGCACTACATGGTCCTAGGGCACAGTCCACTTTAGTTCCAACAGGCCTTATCATGCCCATTTAATATGTGGAAGCTGTAGCCCAGAGAGGTTCAGTAACCTGCACCATCACACACAGGCTGGGGCGAATCCAAAGCCACAGGGCACCATGCTCTGGGATTTCACACTGTCCTGCCCGGAGCTACAGAGCAGAAGACTCACCTATTTCTGATTCTGATAGTTCTTTACCCAGATCAGGAACCTGGACCACGTGCATTTAGTGACGACAGAATAACCCCTATGCCCCCAGGTTTGTAGGAATCCACAGAAAGTCCCACCAGGGTCTGGCCAACAGGCACAGAGAGCTCACCGAAGCTGCCCGGGTCAGAGAGGATGACTCACCAGTAAGGCACAGGCGTCTGCGAACATCAGCATGTAGAACACGTTGCTCCATCCCGAGGGGGAGATGAGCCCCGCCAGCAGGGGGCCCAGGGCTGCTCCTGGAAGAGGCAACACGAACATGGAGGCACCGGAAGACTGTGCCTGGGGCCACCTGGTGCCCTGCGCCCTGGGGACACAAGGAGGATGCCCGGCAGCCACCGGCCACCGTGAGGAGGCGCAGGGTCTCAGCCTGGGGGAGCTGGCCCGCCTTCCTCGGGAACCATTGTAAGGATAGATGTTGATATTTTAAATGTCCATTCTCTTTTGGGGGGTACCGGGGACTAAACTCGGGGGCACTGAGCCCCATCCCAGCCCTATTTTGTATTTTATTTAGAGACAGGGTCTCACTGAGTGGCTTAGAGCCTCCCTTTTGCTGAGGCTGGCTGTGAACTCGCCATCCTCCTGCCTCTGCCTCCCGGGGGGCTGGGATCATTTTAGGCCACTGCGTCCAGCCTGAAATGTCCATTCTTTTGGTCCAACCTTTCCATTATTATTATTTATGTAAAGAAATCTGAATCCAACATGCAGTGTTAGATATTTTTATGCTATAAAAATCTTACTGGTAAATTTGAATAAGATTTGTAGGAACCAACAATCGGTCAACGTTGACTTCCTTGTTCTGATCACCGCACTGAGGTGGCATCAGGGAACTGTCTGCGCTTCACCCTTAGAAAGCCATGCGCCTGTGTGCGTGAGAGTGTGTGTCTGGCACCTGGGTGTGTGGACACAAGAGAAGCTTGGGGCAAAGCTAACACACTGCAATTCTGTGAACTCCTATTTTCATAAGTTTCCTCCAAGTACAAAATTATGCCAAATAACATTTAAAAACCATGAAAGAAAAGGGCATCCTCCAAAGTGCCCGGGTTTCTATGCGCGATGGTCAAGCAGCGCTTGGTGTGTCCCTCGCGGCTGGAGTGGGGGCACTCGTGGTGGGAAGAAGACTGTCAATTGAGACTGGGCTCTGGACAGGTGGCCCTCTCCAGGTGAGAGGCAGGCTCACTCTTAAATGTGGGGATGCGGAGGCCAAGGTTCTCCCTGCCCCTGGGGACGTTCCAACACAGAGCGAGCAAACAGGAGGACGCTGCAGGACAGGAAGGCTGGGGTACAAGCCCTCGGAGGGCTAGGAGAAAACCAAGCTGATCCGTGAAACTGGCCCTTTGTGATGAAAAGCAGTTTGTTATCAGCAAGTTCACGGTTCAGTAGCACGCACACACACACACACACTCACACACACTCACACACTCACACACACTCACACACTCAAGAACAGAAAACATTAATGAGCACTAAACACAGGACATGCAAAGCAGGAAGTCCAACGTGAAGTCTGGAGAATCGACTGAGAAGACATCTGGGAAAGGAGAAGAGAGCAGGGGAGCAGGAAGGAAACAGAAAGAAAGAATAGAAGGACCCGGGAGGCAGCAGCGGACGCCTGTTCTCCAGGAAGAACAAGACACAAACCCAGAGACGGCAGGAAACTTATCAGAGAACCACGAGCTCAGTGCCCCTAAACGAAGGGCCTGTGTCCGCAGCACGAGGGGCCCCGGGCGCCACAGCGTGGGGGGAGGGGAGCGCCCCGAGGATCCAGGAGAAGGCCAGGCGCGGGGACTGGGGAGGAGTGACAGCAGACGTCCCACCACCGTGGAGCTGGGAGACACGGAGCTGCACCCCGTGAGAGCCGAGTCCTGACCCCGGGGACTTGTCACTTTTCAGCATTTGCCTCCCGAGAACTCGGGAAGCTACCAGGAGACATTCCCACCTCGGCGGTGTAAACGGGATCTGGGGCCCAGGAGAAAGGGGCTCGTGGACCACGGAGGCCACGTGGTGCGGCAGGCTGCCCTGGGGCCTCGCGTGGCTACGTGGAAGGACAGTACCAGGGGGCACCTGGGAAGGAACCTGTGGAGGCAGGGCAGGTGTGGCCAGGGGGGGACCCAGCCCGCGTGCTGAGGGTGGTGATCTGCTTCCGGCTGGAGGAGGGGAGAGCACCGAGCTGCCTGGGGACAGGCGGCAGCTCAGGATCAAGTCCACCTTCCTCTGCAGGAGGACGGAGGCTGGGGCAGGAGGGCCGGGCTGCGGGTCCCGTATGCTTGGCTTTGATAAGAATCAAGTGGAAAACGCAGGGCGAGCTCAGTTGCTCTGTGTGAGAGGTGTGGACATGGCACCCTGTGCCCACTGGGATGAAGCACGTGGACTTGGGCCACTGGAGCCCTGGCCTTGGACTGTGAGAAGGTGCCCATTGCAACCAGCGAGCTTGGCCATGACCTCACCCGCGCACGCTCCTGGACACCCACGCCTAATGGACACGCCAGTGCCTGCCGAGGCTCCCTGTCTCCCTCCGTCTTTCTTTGCCTTTGTCTCTTGGGTGGCGCACGTGGGCAGAGACAATGACTGAGATGCAGTGGAGGACTGGTGCGTGCTGTCTCCATGGTGACCGTTTCCCAGGCCTCGTGTGCTCCAGCAGGCAGCGTGGCCCAAGGGGCTGGCAAGGCTGCAGTCAGACCCCGTCAGAGCTCTGACTAAGGGCAACCAAGCTGAGGTGGGCGTGGCGGCTCCAAGGAGGTGACTGCAGAGGAGCCAGGCCAGGGAGTAGCCCGGCGGGCCTCACCTTCCTCCCTTGTGGCAAAAGGGGTTCAGAACAAGACTCATTCTCCTGCCCAGCCCAGGGGGTGTTGGAGGGGACAGGGCACCTCCGCTCACAGAGGAGGCATTGCCTCCCTTCACCAGCCACTCCTGCCGTCCCTCATTTGAAGAGAATCAAGAAAGAAGTGTTTTACTGCACGATTTGTATGTCTCCTCTTTACACCCTGGCTGCTCAGATTTTAGGAGCCAGTCCGTCCTGACATTGGCTCTGGGAACCCTGGACACCTGTCAGGTAAGACGGGCTCTGGGTGGCCTTGCTGCGTACCTACAGACCCGGTGCCGTCGATGATGGCCGTCACGGTGGACAGGGCGTGTGCGTTCCCTTTCAGACTCTTGTGAGTGCCCTAGAGGAGGGGAAAAGGAACGTGAGGCTCCGGTTGCCTCGGCCCAGTCACATGCAGAATGCACTCCAGGGCCTGCCAACCACACGCACGCACGCACACACACACTCACATGCACACACACACACGCACGCACATACACACACGCACACGCACACGCGCACACACGCACACACTCACACGCACACGCGCACACACATGCACACGCACACGCGCACACACGCACACACTCACACGCACACGCGCACACACACGCGCACACACACACACCCATGCTCCCGGCCGCGCCAACCCTGGGAAGCCAACCAGGTCAGGATCTCCAGGACACAGGAGACCTGGAAATACCGGCCACAGCTCCGACTCCTGGACCCCCAGGGCGCTCTTCTAATCCGCTATCATGGCCTTCCTCTTCACGAGGCCCCACGTGGCTACGTGGGACACCCCCACCCCCACCACTCTAGCGTGAGCATCATTGTGACACCCAGACTCTCCACAGCCAGGGCTGTTCTGTGACACATGCCAGACGTCACTGCAGTGCCTAAAGTCAACGTGACAATGCAGAGGGCCAGGAAGAGGGGACCAGGACAGTCAAGAGACCCAAGCTGGGGCCCAGCGAGGCCCATGGGGCGTCGGGCAGGAGCTCTGGCTTTTGACAGCTCCACATGCAGCACACATGGGGGACAGTAAGGAAGAGCAGGGCTCAGGAGCCCCGGGCCACAGACACGAACAGCACCTAAGAAAGCACAAGGGAGCCGAGGGGACGTGCGCCCTGCGGGGAAGGAAAGCACCCGCGGCCAGGCACCCGCTGTTTTGGTCTAAGAAAAGCAGTCCAGGTCCCTCCTCGGCCACTGTCCTGCGTGGGTGACCAGTGCTCGAGATCTGGTGTGGATCCTTCCAGAATCTTCCACACCCACAGATGTGAGCCTGCAGGCTATGCACATCCAAGAACAGGCTTCACACGAGCAGCTTTGTCGACACACTTAACATGAGGTGGCCAGGGCAGGCTGGCCCCGGGGGGACACTGACAGGGTGAAGAGGACAAAGCCCAGGCCTCCCTGTCCGCTGCGCTGCTCTCTCTGCTGACTCATCGGGACAGGCCCTTCCACTTCTCTGGGGAGCAAAAAGCTCCTGGGGCTTTTCATGGCTCCAAATGGGGGATCTCCTGGGCATCCTGCCCGGGACCCAGGGGGAGGGTGGCAGAGGGCCAGCAGCAGGGACTCTCTAGTGCACAGGCAGCACCCCCGCACACAGGTGGCAATCGACCCCTGCTCTGGTGCAGAGCGCTGTCCTCTGTGGAGGGGTGCAGGGCCACTCACCAGGTCGGCGGAGACGGCAGTGGTGATGAGTGCGTAGGGCCCGCTGACCAGGGCCCCGCTGAGGAGCAGCATGGCTGTGGGGAGCAGAGGGGGACTCAGAGGAGAATGGAGTCCCTGGGCAGAGCCAGCGCAGCCCGGTGACCTGCGGGACACTTTCCTCGAGTGTCAGAGGGTGGGGGGGGCTGTTTGGTCCGGGGTGCCTCCAGGCCTGCAGCTGAATGGCCCCCTCTGCCCGTGCCCAGAGGTACATCTGCTAAGTCCCCAAAGATCTGGCTCCTCTTCAGGGGACCTGGGGCTTGGGGTCCCACTCCCCGCGGGCAGCAGCTGTTGGCAGTGTGAGGAGTGAGGCCCTGGAGGCCGAGCCCAGGCCACGTGGGGTCTGTGCCAGGCGAGGCTGCACCCAGGACAGCTTTGGCTGTAGGGTGTCCTCTCACCACAAGGCTGTGCACTCGCCAGACCTATGTGCCACTCCACGAGCCACAAGGTCTGCCCTGAACTGCCACAGGCCCACGTTCCCAAGCCAGGCTCTGGCGCACAGGAGAGCGGGCATTCTGGGTGACTCTGAAGGGGGTTGCACACACCCCGCGTCCCCCCAGCCCCACTGCAGACTTGTCAGCACGTCTCCCAAGGGCCAGGGAATAACTTGCGGGTGCTGCTGGCAGGAAGTCCAACAGTCCTCTGACTTCATGCTGCTGCTCTGGGTGGGGGCTGAGAGGCCAGCTGGAAGGCTAGTGGAAGGGCCTGCCCTGTCCCCAGGCTGAGCACACCCACTGCCTGGCCTCTTGCCACAGCCCAAGAGCGCGCCGGGCTGACCCTCACAGGCTGGCTCCGCCCCACTGCTGACCCTCACAGGCTGGCTCCGTCCCACTGCTGCCCCTCACAGGCTGGCTCCCTCCCACTGCTGCCCCTCACAGCTGGCTCCATCCCACTGCTGACCCTCACAGCTGGCTCCCTCCCACTGCTGACCCTCACAGGCTGGCTCCCTCCCCCACTGCTGACCCTCACAGGCTGGCTCCGTCCCACTGCTGACCCTCACAGGCTGGCTCCCTCCCACTGCTGACCCTCACAGGCTGGCTCCCTCCCCCACTGCTGACCCTCACAGCTGGCTCCCTCCCACTGCTGACCCTCACAGGCTGGCTCTGTCCCCCGGCTGACCCTCACAGGCTGGCTCCCTCCCACTGCTGCCCCTCACAGGCTGGCTCCCTCCCACTGCTGCCCCTCACAGGCTGGCTCCCTCCCACTGCTGACCCTCACAGCTGGCTCCCTCCCACTGCTGACCCTCACAGGCTGGCTCCCTCCCACTGCTGACCCTCACAGGCTGGCTCTGTCCCCCGGCTGACCCTCACAGGCTGGCTCCCTCCCACTGCTGCCCCTCACAGGCTGGCTCCCTCCCACTGCTGCCCCTCACAGGCTGGCTCCCTCCCACTGCTGACCCTCACAGCTGGCTCCCTCCCACTGCTGACCCTCACAGGCTGGCTCCCTCCCACTGCTGACCCTCACAGGCTGGCTCCCTCCCACTGCTGCCCCGAGCTCTCCCCCCACTCACACCTGCCGACGCCAGGCCTACCACCCTGGGGGCAGGAGTCCCGGGTCTCACCCCATGGGGACGCAGGCCTATTAGCCACACCATGTGCTCCAGTTACACCAGCCCGAAGCTCCTGGGTTTCTGTCCCCCAAGTTGTGGGGTCAAAGGTGCATGTGGAGGAAAGAAGAGCAGCAAGGGCTCACTCACCTACGGTGGCCTCCAGGCCCATCTTGCTGACGGAGGAGAAGACGTAGAGCTGGACGGGGAGGGGACGGGAAATGGGGCTTACTGGGAGCGCCGCAGGGCACGCAGGTCCCTGTGTCCTAAAGCCAGCACCCCAAGAGTGGGGTCCCTGGGATCGCGGCGCCAGCCCACCCCAGGTGTGTGGGTTCTGGACCAGGCTCTGGGGTCCCGGGGTCACCTGCAGGGTGGGCTCTGATGGCCACACTGGGCAGCTTCCTCTGAGCTCCCGGATGGAAGGTCTTAACTGCTGACTGGGGCTGCCCACCTGAGCAGCTGCACCCAGGGATGGCAGGGACACCTGAATACTCCTGGAATGTCCATGGCCCCAGGTTGGCTGAGAACTAGGCCTTATTTGGGGGACAGTGGAAAGGCAGGTGGACAAATGGCTAGACTGCAAGGTGGTGACAGAGTGGCCTCTAAGACATCAGAAGACAGCAATGACAGGCCAGTACTTCACTGAGAGGCAGTGCCATCGTCACCCTGGTTTTCAGATGAGGAAACTGAGGCACAGAGAGAGGTCATCTGCTCAAGGTCATGAGCAACTAAGGACCTAAGGAGCAGAACGAGACCGGTGTGATGGGGCCACCAAGCCTGGGGTTTGGGAAGGCCCTGGTCCTCGAGGGCTGGAGGAAGCTTGTCTTGGGAAAGGGACAGCAAGGGCGGGGGGGAGGGACCCCAAGACAGCAGTCAGTACGAGACCTCGGCAAGAGGGGAGCGCTGTGCCGCCACGGGAGGCTGGCGGGAGGGAAGCGGGGCCTTACCGTGGGGGCCGCGAGCAGCAGCATCAGGCCGCAGGTGGAGGCCCGCTTCTCCAGCCGGTCCGAGATGACACCCGCCAGAATCCCACCTGCCACAGACAGGGACGGCTTAGGGGCCAACGCCCAGGCCTGGGCTGCTCCGGAGGGAAGGGAATGGCGGGAGCCAGAACGGTCTCCCCCTGGCTCTGTGCTCCTCGGCCACAGGTGGCCTCCAGGGGTCCGTGCCCCTACAGGCCTCGCCTGGTGTGGTTCCATGGAGCCCTGGAGGAACCCTGGGATCCGGGTTGAGGTTTTTAGGCCAACCAGGAAGCCCCTTCACTTGCTAGGGTACAAATACTGCCTCTCGTCACGTGCCCGGGGCTGTCATTTCTGAGGGCAGCTTGTTGAGGGACAGAGGCAGGGCCTGGAAGATGGAGGTCCCCCAGAGTGATGGCTGAGCTCACTCGGGTCCACAGATCCCTCCCAGCAGCAAACTGACTCATGGGTGTGAACAGCAAGGCTGAATACTCCCAGAGAGAAAGCTGGCCACGAACTCACCGAAGATCCCGCCCACGTCGAACAAGGTGGAGAGCTCGCCGGCTTTCTTGGCATCGAGGTGGTCTGTTAAAACGAGTGGACTGTGAGCTCCAGAGGAGCCCCATGGGAACCTGCCCCCAAGTGCCACTTACGTCAAGGAGCAATTTACCTCCATTTAAAAAGAACACAAAAGCCATACAGCGGCTGACGATACTCCTAGCCCAAGCTCAGAGTGGCCAGCCCAAGCCCAGAGTGGCCGGTCCGGCCTTGTGACCACCTGCCCCCAGTTGGCAGTGCAGGGGGGCACAAAGGGCCATCGACTCAGGACAGGAGAGCCTGGGAAGCTGGCCTGTGCCTCGGGCCCAACAGGAGTGTTGCAATGCACGCCCGGTACACGGCAGGGACCAGGCCTTCCGGGCCCCAGAGCAGGAAAGAGGCCTCAGGGTCTCCTCTGGACCCCACAGCTCTGTGCTCAAGGAGGCTGGGCAGCATGGGCAAGTCCTGCTGTCACATGCAGGGAACTCAGCTTTTATGAGTCACTCAAACTGGCCGGGCCAGCAGTGTGAGATCTGAGTCTTAAAAGTGTCACCCTGTGCTGTCACATGGGAATAAGGAGAAAGAGAGTGCATGGCCTCCCGTCAAGGGCCTGTCCTTGGGCCTGTGCTGTGCTCCTGTTGGAACGAGGGGGTCATCATGGAGGGAGCCTCAGGGAGCTCCGTGCAGCCTGCACCCACCCTCTGTCCGCCACCCTGCAGGCTGGTCCTTCTAGGAGTGCGATGGACGGATCCTCCCTGACCCTGAGCTCCCCTCACACCGACTGGCCCCAGAACCTCAGGCTCTCCAACCTCTCCCCTCGGACACCACCTGCCCCTGCTCTGCTCCCTCCAGCCCTCCCACATCCTCAGGCTCCCCACCCCGGCTCCTCCAAGACTGCCTCTCCCCCAGTGGCTTCTCCTTCTTCTCCCCCAGGCCCTCTGGGACGGGGGCGTGGGGTGCTGCAGAGACACCCCACCCGTCCACAGGGCTCCACCTCCTCCACAGGCCCTCTCCTGGGCTGCTGAGGCCCCCTTGTCATCCTGCTGTCTACATGGGGCGCGAGTGGCACTCCGGGGAGGTTCTGTCATAGCCCACGGCTTCAGCCACTGCTGGGCTCCAGAGACACAACACGGTCAGTCTGCCCTCGAATCAGAATGCACCTCCCAGAGGCAATTTCCAGGCCAGACTATGAAGGGCTTATTATCTGGATCCCTCATGGCCCACTGGCTCCAAAGTCCAACGTGGCCCAGATTTCAATGCCCAGAATAGGAAGCACCCCATGGAATTAGGAGAACAGAACACTCAACCTTTAAACCCCAGGAAGGTCATTAGTAGGACAACAGAACTTGATCTCAAGTTCCCTCCGGCTGGGCTGCCTGTCGCCGCGTTGGCCCTGGGGTCATGGTGCACGGCCATGCTCCAGGCACCACTTCGGGGGTTCCAAGCTGTCAGTGCCTGGAGTGGACTGCATACTCACCCACGCTGGTGATGTACAGCGGGAGCCAAAAGAGGAAAGTGTAGCTGACCAGCTTGGCGAAGAGCAAGCACAGAGAGAACTCGATCACCCCCTGCAAGAGAGCAAGCTGGTGAGCCCACAGGCAGACTCAGAGCAGGACTGTCACAGGCAACCAAGGAAGAGCCGCTCCATGCCTGGGAACCCTGGTGCCTCCTGGGAGAGGGCCACCCACCCCGCAGGGCCACCAGTGCCGAGGGAGCCCAGCTGCCTGTCAAGGGGAGGGCCGTCTTCACGGCAGAGTGGGTGGATGGCCTGCACCCTGCTGTACGCATTCCACACCGCCTGGCGCACTCAGGAGTACAGGAGTCTCACGGGGCACAGCCTGGGCCATCCACCTGCTTTTGAGCATTTAATGGCTGCGTCTTCCCTGAAGTCACTGTGAATGACGGCAGCCAGGACACACCGGACAGCCCCCCTGGCTCCAGGCTACGGCATCTGCTACTCACAGCACAAACCGTGGATGCTGTGGAAGACGCAGGGCAGCGGCCAGGGCACTGAGGCTTGGAGTTGGGTGGGTTCTGGGGGCCCGTGACACAGTGGTGGCACCTGTGACACAGTGGCTGCAGATCCCACTTGGAACACGTGAGAATCCCAGAGATGCTTTGGTGCTGACTGCCGTGATGTCTGCGCACGCCGACACCCATCGCCACTCCACCCCTCCACCCCTCTAGCCAGCGGGGTGGCTCCTCGGGCACGCTGGGTGAGGCATGTCCTCTGTGAGGACGCGGTGTCCCCTGCGTCCTGACCTGGTGCCTGGCGCACTGCTCAGTGTTACAACTGAACCATCTCCCTTGTTCCTCAGATCACTGCAGGTGGGAAGAGGAGGCTCAAAGGGTGGCAGGGCCACAGAGCCGGGCAGCAGTGGCCGAGGGCTGGGCCGGCCCCCGGACCCCGTGTCGGGCATCAGTGTTAGCGGTGGCACACGGTCAGGCACCGAGAACCTTCCGGCTGTTACTAACACAGTCTTAAACCTGATTTCACATAAGTCCCATCTCCACGGGCTGCGGCAGAGGCCTTCCCATGATCAGGTGGCCAGGCCTGAGCCCGGGTGTTTCCCACTGGCCAGAGGCCGCCCCAGGTTCACTGCTGCGGACCCAGTTTCCTGGGGCTGGTGGCACCCTCTGTCCTGAAGCCGCAGTTCTTGTCCTTTAATTCTCTTGACTTATTCTCAGTTCTGGGTCACACCGTTCCCATCCCCGGCTCCTCCCTGTCCCTCTGAGTGGGGCCACATGCTCTGGCTGCGTGGTGAGGGCCGGCCGGGCTTTGGCAACGCGGCCCCGGGGCGGGTGCTGCCGTGTCCCCTGCTTCTGCTCTTGGCCTTGGCCTGTGTGGCCTCTGGCCCTGGGAGGGACGCTGCCTTCCCTGTCCCCACGGCTGAGCGAGCCCGTGAACTGAACAGGAGAAATGGGACCACACCAAGAGCTGTTGCCACTGTGCCCCTCCCTCCACCTGCTTGCACAGCCTTGTCCTGGAGTCCCCCATGCAGGCAGACTGCCACCACAGGACGCTGCCACCACGGACAGCCGCCCCAGGGCCAACCCAAGGACATCTGTAGACCAGGACCACGTCCAGACACTGAGGCCCGGGGCTCCTCTCTCAGGCTCTCTCTGCCTCTCCTCGGCCTCCACACCCCGGCTCCGCCTCCTCCTGCTGGCACCCAGGGCCCGCACTGCTGGTGCAGCTGAGGCACTTCAGAGGGGGAGGAGGCGGAGCTGGAGCCGCCTGGCGTCACGGACCAGGCATCGGTGAGGTCCCTCCCCGGGTCACACTGAGGTCCCCGGGAGGAAGGTCAGAGCCCCAGGACTGGCCGGGGCCAGGGGGAGAGGGGCCTCAGGGGCAGCCAGAATCTGTTGTCCAAGTGAAGACCGGCAGTCCCCCTTGTCTAGGAAATCCCCGACTTTCCGAGTGGAATAGCTAATTTCAACAAATGGAAATAGCAGCACGTAACTAGGCACTCCTGCAGCCACCCCCACCTGGCACCCGCCCTCTCAGCCAGCATCCCGCAGGCACTTACCGGGATTCTCAAGGCCCCCGTGAAGCTGATGGCGGTCATGCTGTTCCCGCTGTCCCCTGGCAGGACGACGACGTGGCTCGGGCAGATGGAACTCTTCCCGTCAGCCAGCAGTAGGCACTGCATCTCTGGGTCCTGGGTGAGGGTCCGTTAGAGAAAAAGCACAGGTGTCGTCAGCTGGCAGGTCTGGCGGCAGGGAGACCGCGCCCCAAGCACTCAGTGATGCCGTCTGGCACCACCTCGGGGACATGATGACCGTCCCACCACGGCCACTGCTTTACGATCACGTTTTTATGAAACACTGTGAAACACAGAATCCTTTGATCTAGACATTCTAGCCATCTGAGAAAAATGTGAAAAGTGAAAAAATGTTTATAGGATAAAACAAATGTTGCACAACCGCAGAGAAATGTTGGTCAATACAGTTTGTCCTCATAAACGGCACGCTTTGCAGTTGTTAAAGATGTTAGAAGATGTTTAACAACATAGGGAAATACTTCAGACACATTAAATAATAGCACTTTCATTATGATCTCAAAGAATGCTTGTATCTGCTGGAGTAGGTACTTAACTACAGGATCTTTGTCTAGACAGAAAAAAGTTAGAATCTGAACAAGGGCTGTCCCTGAAGGAAACGTAGGTAAGAAATTCTTTGTACAGTCCTGAATTTTTAAAGGAGCTCACAATGGACATACATTATCAGAAGCAGTATTGTTTTAAAATTCATGAGCCAATTCTGGTTTTTGTGGTTATCATATTCTGAGCATTCCTAAGGGACAAAGTGTGCACTTGTTAAAGTGTAGAAGAGGACCCCACGGCAGGGAGGAGTCTCAAGTCAGAAGGAGGCTGATCTGGAGGCTGCACTGGAAGGTAAAGCACTCAACAAGAGACGCTTCTCTGTGTTTTAGACTTTCTGCAACATCAAAGAGGTTTTATTGTATTTATCTCCCTGTGACCTATGGAAGCCGGATTCTAAATACAGTAAAAATCCTCAAAAAGAACAAGAAATGAAAATGGTGGCGCACTTCACACCTACCCCTGGCACTTAAGAGTTCCCTTAGGG
Source organism: Ictidomys tridecemlineatus (assembly GCF_052094955.1). Classification (NCBI taxonomy): domain Eukaryota; kingdom Metazoa; phylum Chordata; class Mammalia; order Rodentia; family Sciuridae; genus Ictidomys; species Ictidomys tridecemlineatus. The sequence goes on along the minus strand of NC_135479.1, from coordinate 213,611,976 downwards.
AATCACAGAAATTAGGGAAAAGGTGGCGGGCGGGGTGGGGTGGGGGGGTGGGGGGGTGGCGGGGCGGCTGCAGCAGCTGCATTCCCGTGTGGGTGGCCTCAGGTGCCCGGGACCTGTGTGGTCCCAGAGGCTGGGAGCCCTGACCAGGACTCGCAGCCAGAGCTGGCTGCCTGACATCCTCACACTGACCCGGACAGTCTGATGCCTCCGTGTGGCGGTGAAGCCCAGGGGTGAAGCCCTGCAGCTTCCCAGCACTGACTCATCAGGTGGGGGAATCAAGGAGCCGCGTTTTGAGTTTGGGAGTGGACTCCCTCTCAGGAGCGATGCTTGGAGACGCAATCACCGCCGTGCTGCACACAGGACTTTCCTGGGCACCCGAGAGCCCCGAGGCCAGGTGGCACTGCCCTGCTGCAGCAGTCTTGGGGGCAGCCCAGGCTGGTTGGTCCCTGGGTCTAGACTGAGAACCGCAGGACACCACTGGCCTTTCTAAACAGGGCGTTGGTGAGCCAGTAGATGAAGTGCAGCCACACAGAGAGAAAACGAAAGGGCAAAGGCCTGCTTAGCCGGGAAAGGGGCGCTCTGGACTCTGAACTAGCCACACACCAGCCCCGGGGCCCCAGAGCAGCCCCAGATGCCGGGCCACCCCACTGCCCTTCCAGGACTCCTAGGGTGCTCCAGGGCGCCACCTGCTGGGCTGGCTTAGAGCCACAGACCCAGGCCCTGAGCTCCCGCAGCAGCCAGGAGCCCAGCTCTGTGCAGGTGGAGAACTGTGCCCACATCCCCTCGACCCTTTTTGGGTTTCCCTGTCACCAAAACCCAGTCCCTTGTAGTGTGGAGGAGATGGAAAAGAAGACACAGGGCCAAAGAGACCCTACTCTTGACCCCTACTCAGGCAGGTTCCGATCATGCAGGGCCTGTGGAGCCTGCTGGGCGCAGGGGCTGCTGGGACCACAGCCCTCCCCTCTCGGGTTCACCCTTCCCAGGAGCCAAGGCCCTCGGCTGTGAGAACCCAGTGGGTCCCACTCCAGCAGGGCGGGTGCAGCAGGGGAGGGGACGGGAAAACAGACACACGGTCAGATCAACGCTCAGGCACACACGAGGGGCATGCGCAAGAGGGCCCCAAGCTGTCTGCACCCTGCTGCAGGACGGCCACCAGGGGACAGCTTGGGACGCTCTGTCCCAAAGGTGCAGATGGAATGTCACCGTATGAACACGCCCACCCCGTGTCTTTTACTCTGAGCCCCAGTCAATCACAGAGGCTAGGGAGGACAGTGGCCTCAGGGATGGCACGTTAGGACCATCCCAAGCCACTGACCACCAACCCCAGGAGGACCAGAGGAGGGCTTGCTGCTTGCCCACGTGACACCAGAGCTCTGGCTCCTTCTCGAGTTCACTTCCCTGGCCTGAGGCTTCATTTAGCCACTAAGGATGCGCCCGGCACCGACAGAGGCCACAGCGCCCTGTGGGAGGTCGGAGCCCCGCGGGTCACTCTGGGCAAGAGAGCAGCCAGGGTGTCCCACCATGCTGATGGGACACTGCTTCCTGACCCTAACCCAAGGGCAAGGGGCAGGGGCCTGCTGAGAGTGGATGCCCAGCGAGCTGCCAGCAACCGTCTGGCCAGTTCCTATCTCCTTTGGCCTGAAATGACCTGCTGGGCTTCTAAATATGTAACTGGCACTTTGGTGGCATGTTAGCGAATAGGCTTTTATAGAAGGGACAGAAAAGGAAAGAGGGAAGCTATACTCAGAGCAAGGCTAGTTTCAGATGAGGACATCAGGACAAGGGCCTGTGGTCCGGATTCAGAGGAGAAGGTCAATCAATCTGTAGGAACATCAGGAGCTGCAGCCAGGTGGACATTAAGATGTGATTTTTAAACACTGTAAACTCAGCAGTCAATACAGACTAAAGCATTTTTGATTGCATTAGCCAGTGCTCACACTCCCCAAGATCCAAAGAATACGAAGCACTAGATAGCAGCTTCCCTCTATTAATGTTTCAACCACCACAAATAAATTTCCCCAGAAAATAAAGAAAAAATTATGTTGATATATTTAGCCTTTAAGCAATTTGATTTAAAAAGAAAATAGCTTATTTCTAGGATTAAAACCAGGTCTGAACTGGCCCTGGATGCTCAGTATAGTTAGTTAAGTTGCAGGGATGAGGGTCTTCTGGAAGAATCCTGAAGGAGAAGGGAGGGTAAAGACCCGGGTGCTGGCAGGAGCCTCCCAGTGCCACAGAAGAGCAGCAGCTCAGCAGCTCTGTGCCTCATCTGCAAGGCGGGAGGGCGGGGCGCCTGCGTATGCTCTTCCTCTCTCCCTCACCTGCTCTTGGGTCTGGGGTGCAGCTCACATCCACCCCTGCGTGCTCCCTGCCGACCCCTCGAGGCGCAGGACCTGTGGGCTCCTGCCCTGCATCCTGCACCATGCCACCTGTTGAGGGCAGCCCCTGGGAACAGAGAGCTCCGGCTCCCGGCCCTCCTCCAGCACGCTCACTCCTCCACCTCTGCTCACTTCCCATCTGTCCCCACCTCCCCTCCCCCCAGCAGGGAACAGTGCTGGGGACACCTGGAAACAGCTGTTGAACGAGTGAATCACTTTCACATTTGATTTACGACATAAAATGGGTTTAGCCTAGTAGCCAAAGAAGGCCAAGCGGGCAAGCCCAAGCTTTACTGGTGAAACTCCGAGGTCCAAGTTGTAAAGACCCTGGAAGCTGGTGGCACACCCAGGGGAATGGGCGGCCCTGTGGCTCGAAGGACCTTACGGCCTGCAGCCCGCGCTGCGCTGCGCGACTCACCAGAGGCCGGCTCTTCTCGCCGTGCAGGGCTGGCCTGTGGAGTCTGAACCTGTCCACTGTGCTCTCGTAGCCTTTGGAGTGCTGGGAGGAAAAATGTAGTTAGAGCAATTATTCAAGCAACAGCCAGAAATTCAGCTACCTTTACCGTGGCAAGGATACTTCCTGTCCCCACAAAAACATGACACAGAGAAAATACGAGAAACAGTTCAAATAAAGCAATGGGCCGAAGAGGAGTTCAATTTCACCTCCAGAGTCTCGGGCCACAGCAGGTGGAAATAAACTCCTTTCTTAAAGAACAGACGGAGACGCAGGGGTGAGGGAGGGACACCCGCTGAGGGCCCCGTGGGGACTCCGGGGTCACCCAGGCTCAGGAGCTGACACCAGGCTGTGCCCACCTGCACCCAGGGGCTGTGTGCAGAGCCCCTGGTGACCTTGAGCAGGGCCCAGGTGGTGTCCCAACCTCTCCTGGTGAGGTTTTATCCTTCCTGTTCAGCCACACTCTGAATGAACTTCCTTAACGCTGAGGGATTGTTCTCCACGCAGTGGGATGTGATCCACACTGTCCGAATCGTCACAGTCACCAAGACAAAGAGGCCCGGGCACCTCGACCTCTGGCTCTGGGTCAGCTAGAGGGAAGGAAGCTGCCAGCCCTGGATGCCACCCAGGAGACCTGCTATGGGGGCCGGGCAGCATCCCAGGGGTCTAGAGACGAGCTGGCTGGAGCCGCTGTCACTGTCAGGTGGACCGCCGGACCCCAGCCGCATGCAGGGCTCTGCGGACCCCCATCTGAACCGTAGCGATAGCCCTTCTGAGGAAGCCTGGGCTTAGTGCCTGCAAGGGAAATGTCCAGGTCAGGCAAGGACCTGGTGTGTCCCCTCACCAGGCCAGGCAGAGGCAGAGGCTGGCCTGCTCTCAAAGCCAGCATGCATGTACGTCCTCTTCCCCCTGGACAAAGCCCAGGCCTTTCAGTCAGGGACACGGGCTCAAGGCAAAGCCCTTCCCACAGCCCCTCTGCAGCTCTGGGGGACAGCAAGGTGCAGCAGTGAGGAGCATTGAGGAAGTGTCCGGGAAGGGAAGGGGCCTGCCCTCCTCCCACTGGCTAGGACACAGATGACACAGCTGGAGTCCAGCCCCCATCTGGACTGACCACCTGCTCATTCACTCAACAGTTATTAAGCTTCCACTTTGTGCCAGGCACTGTTAGGACTGCCCGGGGTGGACCATCTTGGCCTGTAACCCATGCCCAGGGGTACAGCAGCGGCAGGAGCCTGCGTCCCTCGGCTCACCCTGGGCGGCTGACTTGGTGAGGCAAGACAGAAGTACCTCTCCACCTGGTTTTGGTAGAAGGCTGTGCGTTTCCCTTCTGCTTGGAGATAACAGCATTAAATCTGTCAAAGCCCTAACACGGGCCCTAGATTGGGGTCCCTAACAGATGCCATAAACCTAAATAACACAGAGAGCAGGATGAACCGGAAGGACCAGTCCCAACACTCCTCAGCAGCAGGAGGCCCAGGCAGAGACACATTTCCTTCATTAGCATCCTCGGACTTGAGGCAGACAGGAAAACCCCCAGCCTCTAATTCACAGCTCTTGTGATTCAGTTGAAAGGGAAACTGGTTGGGAAATTCAGTTCTGGGCTGGACCATGGCTACCAGGTTGCAGGACATGGGGACAGAGGAGCATGCTAGAAGCACCCGGGGAAGTGGCCATGAAGCCCCCGATGGGGGTGACTCCACAGGACAAACACGCTTTCCTCAACAGAAGCCACTCAACGGAGGAAAACTACAAATGAAAAATAAACACAGCCACTTATCAATGAGAGGCGCCAGGGACATGCTGGCCCAGGGGCGGTCAGGCCAGGCTTGGACCTGTTTAAGCACCACACAGAACCCCGCGTGCCACAGCCGGGGGTCTGAGCGCTGACGGGTGTGGTAACAGAGAGCACCTGGGCCTTAAACCCCACGGCAGCACCAGGAGGCGGCGCGGTGAGGGCATTGCTCAAGCTCAACTCAGAGTTCACAGCCACCACCGCGCCCATCTCACAGCAGATCTGTCGCCTTCAGGAGCAGACCCTCCTGTCCCCAGGCCCTGCCGCCCTGCGCCATCTGCTCTCCGTTCCTGAGTTGGCTCTTCTGTGCATTTCACACGGGGGCTGGGGGGTTCACCGTGGAGTGTGTGGGTGCTCAGCTCCAGCTGCCCTGCACCCTGTGCTCTATCCGGCTGCCCACCAGCCGGCACACTGCGGCTGCGACCATGGTGTGGCTACTACACATCATGCCAGTAACCTTCGTGAGCCAGCTCGATGGAGGACACGTGCTCTCTCCCTGGGGACATTCTGGGGACTGGCACTGCTGCCACACGCAAGCCTACACCTGACTCTTCAAGGAACGGCAGGGCTGGTCCCCGCGCGAGGCCATTCACACCTGCACTGCAGTGAGCTCCCACCCCAGGGACACGTTTTGTCTGTCGCTGATCCCAGCCATCCCGTGGGGTGTGGATGCACCCCAGTGGTTCTGAGCACATTTTCCTGATGGCTGGTGATGCTCAGCAGCTATTTGTGTGTTCATGGACCACTTGTATACCTTCCTAGGAGAAATGTCTGTTTGGATCCTTGGGCCACTTTTTAACTTGGTTGTCTTTTTTTTTTGGTACTAGGATTGAACCCAGGGGCACTTTGCCACTAAGCCCCAGCCCCAGCCCTTTTAATCTTTTGAGATAGGGCTTTGCTAAGTTGCTGAGGCTGGCTTTGAACTTGCTACCCTCTGGCTGCAGCCACCAAGTTGCTGGGACTAGAGGTGTGCACCCCCGTTCCTGGCTAACTGGCTTGTCGTTCGATTCCTGGTTTTTAACAGCTCTTTATAGATGCAGGTACAGTCCCTTAACAGACATGATTTGGAAATATTTCCCTCCCTGTCCTGTGGAGCTGTGCTTTCACTTTCTGGGTGGTTCCCTTGGAATGATGCAATTTTAATTCTGTGTGTGGCTTGGGTGTGCCCCGTCGGCGCTGCCTGTTGAAGTCCAGCTCCACCTCAAGGTATCTGAGTGTGGAACCTGGACCTAACTGTGCTGTTTGGAGGAGGGGCCCGGGAGGGGTGACTGGGGCGAGATGAGGCCATCGGGCGGAGCCCCACAACTGAATCCCGATGGCTTCCCGAAGACTCCTACACAGGTAGGCTGACCCTCGCCCTGCCTGGTGCTGCGGTATCTACCAGCAGGAAGGCTGCTGCCAGAGACAGCCCTCGACCTTGCACCCCAGAGCCAAGGGCACTAATAACCTCTTTCTTAACACTCACCCGGCCAAGTATTGTGTTATTCACAACAGAAACGGGACAGGTACACCCCTGCACTCTTGGCGTCACAGCCGAGGGCACACCAGGAGGTGGCCCGCGGAGAGGGTGAGGGCAACCGGGCTCCATGCGAGCTCAGTGCACTGCTCAGAGGAGGCTTGGCCTGAAGTCATGAAGACGCACTCCTTGTTTTCTGCCAAGGGTTTCGCTCCTATTTAGGTCCCGGGTCCACTTTAACTTATGGTGGGTGCCTCTGTCCCGGCGCCTGTGTTGTGATGACCCTCACCCGCTGGACACCCAGTGCTCCTGTCACATCGACTGCCCGTCAGGACAAGGTCCTCTCTGGCTTCTCAGTCCCGCCCACGGTGTGTCTGCCCCGTGCTGACACTGCCGCTCAGTTCCGGCAGCTCTGCAGGGAGCACTGCAATCAGGCCGCTTGTTCTTCCAACTTTGTTCTTTTTCCAGACTGTTTTGGAAATCCTAAAGTCCATCCTATAACTATTTTAACATTTTTAGGTTTTTAAGTTTCCATAACAAAAACTTTAAAATATTGGAAAAAATAAGGACCCTACCATGAAATAACACCTCAGAACACAGCTCCCTCAGAGCCAGGCAGTTCAGAGGTCTTCCTGGTGGCCCGCTTCCTACCTACCTCCCGCCACGCAGAGGAACAGCACTCTGGGTGGGCCAGGCTGCCTCCCCCCTTGCTGAGGCCCTCAGGACTGTGTGGCAGGACGGGGCACTCAGTGGGACATGTTCTCAGAAGAGGGAGTGCTGGCCGTCTGCAGAAGCTGATGCATTGTCCCCAGAATCACGCCAACTTCTCCATGACCCAGTGAGCAGCCCCAGGGACGGGGGGGGGGGGGGGGGAGCGGGGAGCCATGCCCTAGGACCAGGCTGTCCCATGCCCTGCGGGCACCTGGGCTCCATGCGAGCTCAGTGAACTGCTCAGAGAAGATTCGAAGAGCAAAATAAAGCAGAGGTGGCAGCCCCGGTGCACGCACACGGCGGGAGAAGAGCCTCCGGGGGCCCAGGCCTGCTCTGCGGACTCCTAGGGGCTGGCTCCGGGGAAGACAGGCCCTTCCCCAAGCCCCTGCCCTGCCTGTCCACGTTTCCCATCCCCAGGCCAGACACCACTGTGGGAAAGGCCCGGCCAGGTGGAGGGGAGCCCGCGTGCGCCCCCCAAACTCGGCATGAGTCTCCACAAGCCCCAGACCCCGAAACCCAGGCCACGGCAGGAAGATGGCTTCAGCAACGTCTTCTGGTGACTACAGTTTCAAAAGCCATACTAGGTTTAATCTTCCAGAAGGTAGTGGCTCTCAAATTCATTTTCTTATTTTTTTTGTTTGTTTGTTTAGTAAAACACCAGAACCCTTTGTTTCAAATGAACTGAAGGCGGAAGCCCTACCAGTCTATTAACAATGGGCGGGAAGGGAGCTCTGGCGCCCTCTCCTGCACGAGGCCAGGACTGCGGCAGGACAGGACAGAGAGCAGAGGGTGAAAAGGACTTCCTGCCCAGTGAAATGTCCACTGAGAGCCACCAGGCCAGGCCAGGACATGTGCTGCCTTGTGCCTGGAGAGGTCTTTGCAGGGGGAGTGTGAGGAGTGATCTGAAGCACAGAGGGCTCTGGGGAGGAGCACGGAGGGCCAGGCAGGTGGAGGTGACAAGAGCGTGTCCGCACCCCGCCCCCCCAAACCCATGCTAAGAGCAGAACCGACAGGATTGCACAGGTGGCGTGGAGGCCAGAGGGGCTGGACGAATGCGAGTGTCTGTCTGTGGGTGGTCAGGGGCCCTGGGCCAAGATGGGCAATGCCAAGATTAGTGAGTCTATGGGGCTAAATCGAGAGTCTACTCTGGCTGTGCTAGGTCTGAGGGGACAACCAGATGGTTCCATGGGAAGCTCAAGTGGACAGTGACATCAACGACCATGGAGCTCAGGGACGACGGTGTCAACGCACAACGACTGCTTGGAGCAGCGTGTGAGGCTCTCCTGCAGCGGAAGGTACACAAGGGCCAAGCAGGCTAAGGAGCGGGCTCTGCAGAGGGGCCACAACACTGCCCAGGCCATCCAGTCAGTGTGCCACCAGAAAACCAGCAAGGTGAGGTGACCACGACAAGTCCAAGGAGAGTGGCTCATGGAGGGAGGACAGCCCAGCCAAACAGCTCAAGTTGGGTGAGAGAGGTAATGCCCACCCCACATGACCAGATGCTGCTGGCACCTTGGTGGCCAGTTCAGTGGAACGGTGGGGGCCCGAGGAGAGAAGGGGACTGGCCTGGAGCAGGACAGAAGGCCAGAGGCCTTTCTTTTAAGATGGCAGTTCATACCACAAGACGCGCCAGGAGTGGTGTGGTATGGTATGGGAGTGGGGCTGGAGGTGGGGGGACTGCAGGAGCCCGCCCCCAGGCCAAACAGGGGAGGGGACAGGAGCCAAGAGGCTGGCCCAAGGCGAGACAGTGACTCAAGAGGGCAGCGGACATGGCAGGGAGGCAGCAGGGTGCGTGCCCTGCTGCAGGGCCGATGGTCACCAGGACAAGGGCCACGTGCAACTAACCTGACCAGGAGCGCTCAGTGTGCTGGGCAGTCCCGGGGCCCTCTGGGGGTGAGCTAACCAGCTCACCTGAGTCTTTTTCTCCACTCACGCAGACCCCAGCCCCAGGGCAGAGCCAGGAGGTGGCCCCTCCTGGAGAAGCTGTGCCAGGCCCCTGCCCCTGGCTCCCTCAGTGAGGAATCCAGAGTGCACCAGATGGACACAGCCATGGCCAGTCCAGAGAGAACCAGGCCTGGGGTGAGGACACCGGCCAATAGCACCTAGGTCCAGAAGGTGACCAGAACTGGAGTGAGCCTTACCATGGACAGGGTGGAGGAGCATCTGATGTCCTTCGGATCTGAAAGAGCAGAGAGGAGGACAATGTGAGCAATGCTGCCCACACGCAGGATGGACCAGAGCGGGACCGTGGCCATGCTCCGTGCAGGGCCAGAGGCTGGGCGGCACTGCTCCACGGGAATGGCAGCCGCACTTCCACCGAAGGCACCCACAGGGATGTGCTCCCCTGCAACACCTCACCCTGTGCATCCCAGGGCACCACCGCACGCCCGACTCCCAGGAGCGTTTCAGAGGGAGGACAGGCGCCACCTGGGCTCCCACTCCAACAACCATCAGGAAAAGACACGGCTGCGGTCACAGCTCGGGAGGTGAGGGTGCAGCTGGCCAGCCCCTCCCAGCGTCCCGCCTCTTCACGCTCTGCTGGCCAACTGTCGGAAGCACAATCTGAACCTCAGCGGTGGACACTCGGGCTGGCTGCAGGGACCCAGGGTGGACCAACACTGCCTTAAGAAGCTAAGCACATTTTCCAAATGCACATTGTGTCTGTAGGAGAAGACAGCATTTATAACTGACGCTTGTTTTTGTGGTGCCCGAGATGGACCCAGGGCCTTGAGCTACATCCCCACCACGTTTTGTCTTTTAAGAGATTGTGTAAGTGGAAAATATTTAAGTGAAACTCAGAAGAACATACCCCAAGGACCCAAGGTGTCCGTGGCTGAGTCAGAGAAAATCAGCGTAGAGAAGCCAGCAGGGGCCATGCCAGCTCTGCCACTGAGCAGCTGCTGGACCTTGGGTGGGCCACTCAGCCCTGCCTTGGAACGCTCTGCTTTCCAGGAGAGCTGTGTGAGCACTGCCCGGGGCAGGCATCGGGCTGACCTCTGCAAGAGGTGCCAGAGACGAAGGCTCCATTCTGAGAAGAGGAGCAATGTCACCTCCAGATTCTAACACAAGAGGTGGACCCGGCCAAACCCAGCAGCAGAGGACAGCAGGGAAGTCACCCAGGGAGCCGTCCTGCCAGAGGAGGGGCCTGTGGCCCGCGCCAGGCCCTGGAGGCAGCCTGGCCAGAGCAGGGGAGGCAGAGGGGCTGCAGGGGCAGTGAGATGAGCCTGGAGGCCCTGGGGAGGTGGGAGATGGGAGCAGACCCAGGAAGTGCCTGAGGGTGCGAGGTGGGGCAGGGGGAGGAGTGGTTCCTGGGGAACAGGAACAGTGAGCGCTCAATGGCCCTCACGGAACTTCAGAACTTCCTAGTGATGACTAAAAGCCTAGATTATGTGCAAGAAAACCCCCTTGGAACTGGGGGAATTGACCGTGGAGAGAGGAGGAAGCAAAACCGAGTGGGACTTGGGCCCTGCAGCATGGCCTCCTTCCCCTGGGTCCCAGGACAGCCTGTCAATCCAGTGGCGCTTCCCTCCCAGAGCCGAGGAGAACAGAGGAGGCCAGAGCTCTGAGGGGCCAGCGCACCACGTCGGTCTAGCCAAACCCCCCAGGAGCCCGCAAGGCCTGTGCTGTGCTCAAGGCCCAGTGGCCCGGACAGTGGAGACAGCGATTCTGCCCCAGCGTAGACGAGGGAGGAGCAAACAGGGCCCCAAGACCTGGCAACAGTGGGTGAGGTGGCCCAGCAGGTCACAGGAGGGGTGCGGGGCAGTCCTCCTGCATGACCTGCCCCGCCTCATGCTGCGGGGGTGGAGGCTCATGAAAAGGACACTCCTGTTTAATCACCAAAGGCCAAACCAGAGCTTCCGGTCTCGGCACCCTCCTGAGCAGGACAACACCCGTCCAGGATGACTGAGCCTGGGGTGCCACCGAGGTCCTGGGCCGCGTAGGCATCAGCATACACTCCTCCTGCCCCAGAACTGACCCTTTCACCCACTGAGGACTAGAGGACAGAGCCAGCTCGGAGGGGCGTGGGTATGGGCAGCCTTTCCTGACGCCAGTGGCGTGCCATTAGTTAGCTGCCACACACTGGCACGCTGGACAGCAGGTCAGAAGGCCTGCCTGTGCCACAGGACACTGCCTGGCCAGCCGGACGCCTGCTGAAGTGGCTGAGCATGGACACAGGATGGGCGGGGCCGGGTGGGGGAGGGGCATGCCGATGAACTCGACATCTGAATTTTCCTTTCCATTTTTGTCCACATAGAAGCAGCCTGGTCCCGGAGCCTCAAAACCCTAACTTGGTTGGAAGCTGGATATTTTAAAAATTAAAAGGTTAGTTTTGGAGCCAGACACAGTGGTGCACGCCTGTAATCCCAGCGCTTAGGAGGCTGAGGCAGGAGGATCACAAAGTTTAAAGCCAGCCTCAGCAACTTAGCAAGGCCTTAAGCAACTCAGTGAGACCCTGACTCTAAATAAAAAAATTTTAAAAATGTGGCTCATGGGTTAAGCAGCCTCAGTTCAATCCCTGGTACCAAACAAACAAACAAGGTTAGGTTTACCAACAACAACGAAAAGTGAGAAGTAAAGAGAAGACACATGCATTTTGTGTTAGATGAGCTGGCATCTGGAGTGCCCAGCCCAGGCAGAGAAACCTAACTTGCGCCCCGTGCCTGGGGAGGTCACAATGGGCCTGTCCTGCCACGTGAGCTCTCTATGCTGGTATTCTGCTTCAAGTCAATCAAAGAGCTAAGTGCCAAACATCTACCAGAACAGCTTGCAAGGCTAGAACAGCTGGCATCTCTGTCAAGCCTGATCGTTCAAATCCTCGTCCTGCCGGATCTCTACTTAGAAAATCACTTTCAAAATCAGTTAGATGAAAAGCTTAGTATTGACTCTGGAATGGAAAGTCTTGGTTTTCCGGTAGATACTCCAGTAATTAAGACATCCAGCCTTAGGTCATGCCATGGTTTATAGCGTTGTTCTAGATACAGCTTATCACAAAGCAAATAAGCCGGCAAGGTCCACCGCCATTTGTGGAGGAAAGGCTGGGGTGAGCAGGGGCAGCCACGTTGGCTGGCCTCCCCCAGGCCTGAGTGCCGTGGCAGCCTGAGGAGGAGGAGAGTCCTGGACACTATGCCTGAGGCCGAGGGAGGAGGCAGGGGCAGGAGGGCAGAAGGAGGGATTTCTACAATGGTCACCCCGGAAACCAGGAAACGGTGGGAGATCCAGCAAGACCAGGAGGGGGCTGGGCACCGGGTAGGCCTGTATATGAACAGGAAGTCTCATGAGCCAGGGGACAGCAGTGTGAAGGTGCATGCAGGGAGCTGGGCGGCAGCCCACACCCACCTTGCCCCTGCCCCTCCAGGCAGGTGAAGCTGAGACCCTCTCCGAGCCGCCCCCAGGGCCAGGCATACTTACGCTCAATGAGGAAGAGGAAGCACACTATCCCCATGGCTGCCACGATGGCCCCAGGCACGATGAAGGACAGGCCCCAGCACGTGGACACCCAGTAGCCAGCAATCAAGGAGCCCAGAATGTTGCCCACCGAGGTGTGGGAGTTCCAGACGCCCATGATCAGCCCTCGCCTGCAACACAAGGCCAGCACAGTGAGGTGCCCAGAAGCTGGGCTGGTCCTGGTGCAGGGCGCCTGAGTGGGTAGGGAGAGCCTTCCCCAGGGCGCAGGACCAAGAGGCCGACCAGACAACCCGGCTTTCATTCTGCCACAGGCTACACAACGACACACTCCATTTCTCTCTCAGAGCTTCTTTATTCTACAACTAAAAAGAAGAAAGAGGCCCTTTCCTGAAATTCTTAGAAGGACCAAGATTTAACTCCACAGGCTCAACCCAGACTCAGGAGGAGCCATCGGGTAAGGAAAGCTGGGATGCCGCAGGCCAGGTGCCTGGAGCATGTGCCTCGCCAGCTCCCTTCCTCCCTAACGAACTGCAGCCTGGCTGTGCTGTCCGTTCACGTGGACATCTCCAAGTGACCCTGCGCTGCAGTCAAGTCACCAGAGCTGGGCCCCAGCCCTGTTTCTGATGCACTGGGTGACCTGGGTCAGGACTTCTCCAACTGCCACGTTAAAATGGAAATTTGGCATCCAAACAGCTGGATGGGTCCCTGGACTCTGCATTTCCCACGGCTCCTGGAAGGCTGGGTGAGGCTACATCCAGGGGGTGGCCATGAGAGTGACCACGGGTGTAGTCCAAATGACACACACTGGAACCACCCACACAGCCAGAGGTGGGGCTCTACCCACTGACGGTGTAGCCCTCACCTTGGACTTCAAGGTTCCAACCATCTTACTTTAAAGAAAGTTGGGAAGCGAGTGGTCTGGTTTCCATCAGCATATTTTAAACATAGGCCCCGTGGGGAACGGCTGCATTTTCTCACCTTCCTTTCCCAAACCAGTTGCTGAGGCAGGTGACAACGCTGGGCCAGCCGGTGGTCTGCACCAGTCCGTTGAGGATCTGCAGGGAGAGAGAGGAGGCATGAGCATGTGCGGTCCCTCAGGTGGGCTCCCCCAGCTGCCGCACCCTTCCCCTGGGTCTTGGGACACTGCAGGGGCCTCTCGCAAAAGCAGACAACACCTTGTTTCCTCTGTGCACGCGCCTTGGCAGCCAAAGTTGTATTTTTTTAGTGCTGGGAGCGGGCCCAGAGCCTTGTGCATGCTAAGTACGCACTCTACCACCCGTCTACACCGCAGCCCTTAAACACAAAGTTAAAATTTCATATTTATAATGTTTAAGTTATAAGATTTAAAGCATATATACGTAGTTTCTATATGTAGGATACCTATATAAATGTAGTTTAAAATATATTCGGTTTAAACTCTCTATGTATATATTTTAGGTGAGACTTCCAACGTGCACATCGTGGAAATGTTAGAGTAGTAGGGAAGAGCAGGAAGCGCCAGGCAGGACACTGCCAGGAACAGCTCCCGCTCACAGCTCAGGGCTGAGCTTCCCCGGCTCTGTGCAATCTAAAAATTTTATGAAGAGAGAAAATGCTTCTTCTTTTTATAGAACTGTTTATGAATCGTACCATTAAGAGGCTTAGAAAGGCCCATCTTCCCTCCCTGTGCCGCAAGACGGCTGCTAGCCTCTGCAGGGACCACACTGCACTCAGCGCCTGGGGAGCACTCCTGTCCCCGTGATTTCATGAAGGGACTTGGGGCATGTACTGGTGCTGGACACTGGGACACCCTCTAAGGCCCCAGGAGTCAAGTCCAGCCCGGTGCCGCCCATCGACCTGCAGCTGCCCTGCCTGGCCAGGCTCCGCCTTCACCCTGAACACACGGGGACTCTGGAAACTGCTTTTCCTTCCTTCCAACTTTCTGTATCATTGTGGCCCAAGGGCTCTGCCTCTGAGGACTCGACCACCCACAGGGCCAGCCCGCAGCCAGGCCTGGACGAGCTCCTGCAGTTGCTGACATGGGAGTGAGCACGTGCCCTGTCTGAGGGATGCAGGTAATCTGGAGGTGACTGACGCCCACCAGAGTGTGGGCAGCTTCTGAGCAAACCCCTGCCGTTTCACAGAAGGGACCTGAGCAGCTGTGGGTTCTGGTAACTGCAGGGGGTTGGGACCCCTCCCCACGGATGCTGGGAACGGCCGTGTGTGAGCATGAATCACTTTTGTAATTAAACAGCCAAACCTTTTGAAGTATCGTGGCAAAATCGTGAAAAACAGAATTAAATACAGTTTGCTTTGATGATTTTCTAACTCCCCGTGGAGAAGCCCAGAAGAACCACAGAACCAGAGGGGCGTCGCTATTCCCAGTGGGCAACACCACAGGACCGTGGGGAGCCTGGAGCCAGAGATTCCCGAGGTCCAGAGATCCCGGAAGGGGCCCAGAGAGAAGGGCAAAGCCAGGCCTCCGGTCCTCTTCAGGCCTCCCTCTCCTACACCGGCAGGATCCGCCCTTCCTCTCAAACCCCTGCCTGCTGCCAAGGCCCCCAAAGTCAGCCCGTCCGTCTCTGCTTGCCACACCCCATGTCCCCCACCTCCCAAGTGGTCAGAGGTCATGGGACAGAGCATCCCAAGTTTACCCGGGTCAGGGCAGAGTGACTCCGAAGAGCTCCATTTTAACTGCCCCGGCCTGTCACCGGAACCCCGACCCTTACCTGCGTGACCACGTAGAATCCGAAACTGTGGATGTTGTAGAAGTATCCCAACCCAAACAGGGAGGTGAAGGCCCCGCTGGCCAGCATCCCGAACGTCAGGTAGTACCTGATGGGCAGGCGCTCCCCGATTATGCCACTGAGGGGGGGAAGGAGAGGTGACGTCAGGCACTAGACACACCCTGCCCAGATGCCGCTGTGTCCCCCGGGTGCTGTGCGCTGCTCCCTGAGCTTCCAGAATTCGAAGCTCAGCGATTCCCAGGAAGCCTGGACACTGCTGTTCCCCGTAGAACGTTCACTCCCTCGGCCGGAAAGGCCATGGCAGACCTTGGGAGATGCCCCGTTTCTAGCAAAAGTCACTAACCGTCAAGTAACAAGTTCACACACTGTCACTCACCTGTGACACTGCCAGCTACACAAACAAAACTGGTCCTGCTAGTCGATCCCGCTTTAATACAAACAATGTCCACTCAACGAACAGAGTCATTTAAATCCCAACTGCCAAGCTACAGACGGACACCGTGGAAGGGGACAGTGACGCAGAGCCAGTCCCTCCCCCATGAATGTGCCAGGCTCCAGCCACCACCTCGAGCCACAGCGACCTGTGCCTGTGTCATCTTCTCACCCCACAGAGGAAGGTCTGAGGCCCAGGGTGGATGTCACTCATCCTCCAAAGCAGCGACAGGACTCGGGGACAAGAGCCAGCTTCCAGATGAGACCAACAGGCGTGAGTCCGGCACGTAAGGGGCACTCTACACAGACCACGATGGCGGTGGACGGTGTGGCAAGACTCAGGTCACGCCAGGGCGGGTGCCAAGCAGGCTGTGGCCTCACACTGCCTCATGTCACACTCTAGGATTTTACGGGGACTGTCCCTAAGGAGCTACAGTGTAACCTGAGTGAGTAAAAGGCCAGAGGCACCACAGGTGATGTGAGCCCCGTGCAGCCATTAAATGCCAGGGTCCCGCTTTACGTCACGTAACCACTCTAGGAATACCGCCGGGTGACCCCGCCTGCCCCTGGACTTGACCCAACATGACCTTTTACCACCAGAACCCAACGTCAGAGCGCTTCCTCCCGAGACGACCAGGCACACAGATCTACACAGGCCACGCGGACCACCTTCTCAGCACTGACTCGGAGGCAGCAAGAGGCCAAGTACATCCAGGTCAGCGTCGGCTGAGCAGGACCGACCACACAGACTCAGATCACTCCGGAGCTCCCGGGGGTGCTTCACCTTGCTTCCTTCAGAGGCTGGGAACATGTCCCAGAGAGGCTGGCTAGGCTGCCCAGAGGGCCCCGAGAGCAGGCGGTCAGCTGGGGCTTAGAGGCAGCCTGTCGTCTTGCTCCCCAACGCGGGGTCCATATTTGATGTCCACTTGAAAGGTTTTAAAGAGCAGGTCTGAAGGAGTGGACACCACTCCACATGATTACGTACTCACTCAGGGGTTCAGGCCCACTCTGCAGCTGCTGGACCTTCCAGGAGTGACCTGGGCCCATGGACATGCTGCATATGGATACACCAAACCAAGAAACACCCACTGCCGAGACCTTGGGTAGTGGCTCCACAGTCAGCTGAGCTGGCCACAGTGCCAGGCGGTCACACTAACCGGCCTGGCAGGGAGGCAGCGCACGCCCTGCCTCTGATCTGAGACCGCAGCGTGCATCTCACACTAGAGAGAGCTTCCTTGCAATGGCCTCACTGAGGAATTGGATGAAAAGTCATCTTTGCCATAAATAAGCAACAATAAAACCACCTTCCCCTTGTGCCAGGGCTTCTGAAGACAGCACCTTGGATTTGTGGGGCGAGAGGCACTGGGGTGAGGAGTCTCCTGCGTCTTACAGGATGTATAACCGCAACCCTGGTCTCTGTCCACAAATGCCAGAAGCACCTTCTTCCCTTCCTGTGACAACCCCAAATGTCACCAGACATTACTAAATGTCCCCTAGGGGACAAAATCACCCCTGGCTGAAAGTCGGATGTAAACACTGCTTTCTAGTAACCAAGAAAAGCACTCTGGCCTTGGGTCTTTAGAACTACAGATGGTTTGAATCCAGCAGAGCTGCAGTCTTCATAACATGAACACAAGTGACCGCTGAGGGTGTCTGGCCAGCTCAGGCCCCGAGCAGGCCCAAGGCCACACCACCCTGCCCTCTGGCTGGCCCCTGTCCTGCCGCACTGCATGCTGGGCTTCTGAATCCTAACAGAGCGCGCTACAGCGCTGAGCATGGGAACATCACAGACAGGGGCTGCGAAGGTGCTCACCGGGGCACTGGCCACCCCAGGGCTGAGCCAGGAGGGGCCTGGGTCTTGATCCCAGGATCTAGGGGGGCCACAGGGAAGGAGCTAATCGTTTACAGGCTTCCCTGAGGTTCTCAGAGCTCTGAAGATCTGCCGTGGGCAACAGCCTCTTGGCTCCAACACCTTAGTGCCTGCTATGTGCCCCACAGCCCCCGCTGGACTACTTAGGTCAGCCAGCCACAGCCTGTACCTGCGGGGCACCTAGTCCTTACCTAGGGCCAGGCCCTCACGGCCCTGCACTGTTCTGAGCCCCAGGGGGTCTACCAGCTTCGTCCTCACCAATTATAAGCAAGAACTATGATCTCCCCAGTTTTAAAGGAGAAACTAAGGCCCTAGTGCGGTCACTTGCCCAAGGCCACACTGTGGCAGGTGGTGAAGCAGGGGCTCATCTCCAAGCCTTGTCCCCACTCCAGCTGCAGCTGAATGTGGTGCTGCCCCTGGGGCTCTGATTCTGTTTGGGGCCACACTGGACACCCGGGGGAGGTGTCCACACAAGCTGCCTCAGCTGTCCCAACCAGAGAGTCACTTGGTCTGTGCACAGAGGGCAGCCACTGAAACCTCTGTGAGGATGCACTCTGCCAAGCATCCCACGGGGCCTCCAGTGTCCCTTGCTCTGTGACCACAGCCCAGGACCGGCAGGATTCACAGTACGTTCTGCCCACCAGGTCCAGGAAAGCTGACGGCCACCCACCTCTGTCCAGTTGATGGAAATCCTGGGACATGGCTCTGAGGTCCCACCTTGTGGACACAGTGCTGGACACTTGCTTTGGACTCATCCTTGCCTTAGGGAGATCCCAGGAGGGAAGCCACTGTGTGCAGGGCCCTGTCCCTCCCACTCCTGTGTACTTCCACGCACTGGGATCGTTTCCATACCACGTGGACCCGAAGCCCGGGGATGCGTCCGGCCACTCAAGCAGACCTACCTCAGGTACATCCCAATAGCATAGGCGCACAGGAAGGAGTAGTCCAGGGCCCCGAGCAGCTGCTGATAGTTGTTCTTATCTACACAGATTGGAAAATCAACAGGAAATGCTCAGCATAGCTTAGTTTAGTTCTGGAGCAGTGCTACAAAATACAAAACAACTGTTCTCGAAATCTAAATCCGGGGGTGCTCAGGGAGTAGGAGGGCTGGTTCTGAACACAGAAAGCTTGGTAGCCCAAACTGTGTTCAATTTTTTTGCAAAGAAAAATCAAGTGTCATATTTTCAAGTTATCCCTGAATATGCACCTTTTGGTTCAGACACGATCCCCACTGTTCCCGGGGGGCAGGTGCCAGGTCACCTGGTGTTTGAATGTCCCTGGCTTGACCTCAGCCTCCCACACCAGGTCCCAGTGCTTTCTCTCTTCTTCCCATTCACTTCCAAGTGGGACAAATGCAAAATATAAAAGATCTTTTAGGTTTCCTGAGCACTGGAGAACCGTTTCAGGGTGGCAAGTGCTGTCACCACAGACGTGGTGGCCACACTGTGATGACTGCTCTTTGCCAGGACAGGGCTGACATGGAGACACACTCACACCTGAGAACAGCATTCAAATCAGCAAGGCCGGAGAGCTGCGACAGGCCAGGCCCAGGGGTACCTGGACAAACGGGTGGGCTGACGCTCAACTCACCAAACGGGGCCCAGCCGCAGTCGGTCTCGTTGTCCGGGAGCTGGCGAGGGGGCCTGTGGCCGGCGCCGCTGCTCTGGCCACTGAAGCTGGGCTCAGCCTCACCCCCAGCACAGTGCTTATGCAGCTCACCCTGGGGAGAAGGCAGCACAGAGCAGGGCTAGTGTCCTCAGAGGCTCGGCCTGGGCCGTCCCTCGTCCTAGGGAACTGCCTCCTCAGGCAGAAATGAGGCCCACTGGGGAGGGTCTGGGGGCCTCGGGAGCCGCTGTGGGGAGGCTCACCAGCAGTCCCACTCCTACACACACGTGTCACTAACGAGCATGCACACAGCACCAAGGGGTCGGGGCTGAGGATGGCCTGCCATTCCCTTCACTGCCCACAAGGGAAGCAGCAGGTTCGTTTTGTCGGATGCAGACAACTGTACAACCACAAGAAAGAACACGCCCAGGCCGTGCCACAGGGAGGACGAGGCCCATAAACATGATATCAAGAAGCTCCCTCTGTATGATTCCATCTCCATGAAGAAAAGGCAGATGAGTGCTCAGGGCTGGCTGTGAGACTTGTGGTTCCCAGAGGACGGTCAAGGGGACGGGGACAGGGGGCCTTCAGGGAGCTGGACGGGGCCAGATCCCTGACCTGGGCGCTGCACACCCAGATGCAGGCCAAGGTTTGTCAGCCGGACACCCAACCCCTGTGCAGTTTACTATGGACAAATCATACCCCAGTTTTAAAATCGGGCCTGGGTGAGGAGGCCACCAGTCCACCATGGGGTCCTCAAGACCAGCAAGCAACCCTGGGGCCAAGGAGGGCGAGGTAGGGAGCTTGCCAAAGACTGGCAGGGAGAGCAGGCCACTCACTGTCCTGCTTCAGCGTCCCCCACTGCAGTCAGGCCGCTGCCCACTGGCACAACAGTCACTGAGATGGTGACGGTGAGCACCACGGCTTAGCACGGCCCTCGGGCTGCAGACCCGGGGACAGGCAAGTTGTGGTCAGGAGGCAGAGAGGGGACGTGGGCAGGGGCTTCCTGCCACATTCCCTAGAACAACCGTCACAGCTGGGGCCACCTGGTGGTGGGGAAACTGAGGAACAAGCAACTTGTCACAGGTGGCACCTCCCGGGTGGCCTCCGCACTCTCTCCTGTCCTGTGGCTTCTTTCATAAGAGCTCAGATGAACCAGTCCATCAGGGGTGGGCAAGGGCAGGAAAGAGGGGTCCTTGTGGTCAGGGAAGTGTCCCTCAGGGGGACCTCAGTGAGCTGGAGCCTGAGAGGCAGGGGCTGACGTGGCATGGAAAGCTGGCTACACCGTGGGGCACCGCAGAGGGCAAGGGGCCACTCTGGCCACCAGTAGGTGGCAGCCAGAAGTCCTGTCCACCTCCTTCAGGAGGGAGCAGTGAAAGGCAGCCCTTGCCCACCATGGCCAGCCAGGCTGGACACCAGGTCCACAGCCTGCTTACCCGGGTACCAGTGACTGAGCCCTGGCAGGGTCCATGCACACGGCTGCTCTGGGTAACGTGCTCCGCCATCACCACTGGGCTGCCCGTCACTTAAACACTGCCCTAAAACCAGCCCAGAGCTCCACTTCACACACGCAATGTCGTCACCTCCAAACAGCTTTCCTGGGCCGCAAGGGCCGCCCCGTCCAGCTAATCCACGCAGTCACCTGCCTGCTTCCCCCTGGGCCACCTGCTGCACCCAGGGAACAGGATCAGGGGCAACCTGAAGGTTCCTGTACCTTCCTTTCCCTGTCCCTCCCCTGATTTCACACTGCTCTCTGCTCCTCCAGAAGTCGGGTGTCCCTGCCCATCCTTCCCAGCCTCTTCTTACAGCAGCTGAGAGGCCCACCTGGCCACAGCCTGCAGGCTCTCCTGTCCAGCTCCCTGACAAAAGGACAGAAGGGTACACTGCCAGGACAAGGGGGAACTGTCTGCAGGGCTAACCTGAGGTGTCTGACGTAGCCTTAGGCAGAAGCAAGAAAATGGAATTCTGCAGACCACCGCTTGGTGCACCATTCTCACATACTCCTTCACCATGCAACGTTCTGGGGAGGACCACCCCCAGAAAATACAACAGAGCAGAAGTGATCTATTTATTCACACGCCAGCAGGAAAAGCTTCCTGGCGCTGTCACCTGAGGAGCATGGCTTGACATCTGGTCAGGGGCACAGGCTACGTCTGCAGACAGGAAGCCGCTGTGGACCCCTGTGCCTGTCCTGCCCTGGGCGACCGCAGCTGCTCTCCCAGCTCTGGAGCTGGCATGACAGTGTCTGAGTCCCAGGGCTGCTGTAAAGACGGGTCATAGACAGACAGCACCTCTCTGTGTCACTGGCCCTTGACAGGGCCCAGGATCAGGCAGCTGTACCGGGGCTTTCAGTAGGTGTTCCCAGAATACTGTCCAAACACCCTGACGACTGGAGTTCTTCCACACACCACCACCGACAGGGGAAGGCTCCCAGTGTGCCCGCTGAGCTCAGAAAGCCATCTGTGTGACCTGAACCTGCATCTGTGAATTCTAACAAACTTGAATGTGGTTCACGCATCTCTTGGAGTAGATTCCGGGCCTGTGAACTGCCTGTTCATGCCCTCATCCACTGTGCCTCTGGGCTTCCTAACTCATACTCCTAAGACATGCAGTCTTGTTCTTGGATTTTTGTTTTGTATTTATTACATTTAAATATGTAATCACCCATTTATTATTATGATTAGTTATAATTATTATCAAGATAGGGAGTGAGACTTTTTGTCCTGTAGATGAATACCCAGTTGTGCCAACACCAACACTAAGTAAGCTACGCTGAGCAGGCGTGGGGCTGGGGGGAGTGTGTGCAGATGTAGCACGGGGGCCTGGCTTCCATCCCCACACCCAAACCAGGTACATAAACACCTACACTTTTCTCATCACCTTCAAATATGCCATGTTCTCTATTTTGTAGACCATTTTGTCTATTTTCCTACAATATCTTAATAACTCAGCTGATATTGAAAAACATGTTAAGCTTTTTCACATTTTCATTTCAGCAAAACATGTTATCTTTCCCACACTTTCTTTAGTGATGACTTCCTAGACATTCTTTAAACTTTAAGATTTTATTCAATTAAAAAAATCCCTGCTGAAACGTCTCTTGGACTGCCTTCTGTTCAAACGTCAACCCAGGGAGACCCAGGGAGCTCAGGGTGCTAGAGAGTGAGCTTGTGCCCAAAGCCATAGTGCGGCTTCTGACTTTTCAGACCTCCTGCTGTCCGTCTGACTCTGAATATTTTAAAGTTTTCTTCTCACAGCTCTTGTGTCGGTGGAGAGGGTTGGGCACACTCTAAGCAATGTCCCCATTTCTGCCTTTGTCCAGGGACCGGCAGCTTAGCTGTCTGAGAAGCTCCCTGCCAGGCCTTGGGGAAAAGGGTCTCCCAAAGGTCTCCGCTGGCAGGAGGGTGCAGACCTCACCTCCCTAGCGGCCTGGGTGGACACCTGCCTCAAGTCACAAGGCAGGATGCGGGTGGAGCAGCAGGAAAAGGGACAAGGGTTGTGTGTGACACCACCACGGTCCGAGCCCTGCTCATTTCGTCATTTTTATAGACACAGTTTTTAATCAGAGATAAGTAAACTTAATCAGCAGTGACTACAGTCAAGTCTAAACCTGGCCTGAGAGGCCGTGTTATTCTGTAAATGAGTTATCAACCATGAACCACTTTATCATTTACAAGCCCTGCTGACCAATTTCAAGTAAGCAGGTAAGTTCTGTTCATAACAACTCTAGAAACGCAAGCTTTAGATAATTATTCAAACTGTTCCTTGGGTCAACAGAATCCTTACTGCCTGCAGCTTCTCTGCTGTTATTTACAACATGAGCTAAAGCCTGTGAAACTTCACAAGGAGCGTAAAGTCCGAGTTACCATGTGGGGAGTGTATTTTTATCTATCTTAAAAGGCAAAGAAGCCCATAAGATTCAGCAAACGGCCAATCCATACCCAGGTAGCCCCGTGGTGCCAAATCAGAAATTCTGGGTGTTAAAGAAAACCTGGCTGAGACACTGACCATACCGAGGTGATTCAATGTCCTGGAGACCCTGAGGCAGAGTGACTGAAGAGGGGCCTGGAGTCAGGACAGCCACTGGTATTGCCTGAGTGAGCCTCAGCCCTGCAGGGAGGCCTGGCTTCCTGGGAAGGATCCTCACAGGACTGCTGTGAGGACCATGAACAGAGCACGTGAGCGGCCTGTCACAGCAGGGCCCTCCGCTGCAGTCATTGCTCCTTGTGAAATACTGACCTGAGAGCCTAACACAAGACCCCTCCTCAGTAAGCCCTAGGAGCCTAGGAGGGGACACTCCTGCACACCAGAGTCATGGTGGGCCTTACAGGAGCTGGCAGAGTGGACATAAACCGTGCTCACATCCCCTCCTGGCCAGACGGGGATGCTGGTGGCCATCGGATGGAGTCCAAGGGCCACTTCCTGACCTTGGGGCCCTCCACTGGCCAGCCCTGCCTTACATGCCCGAGAGGTGGGTGGCCTCAGGGTGATGCTGCATCCCTCCATCTGGTCCTGGAGGCGGTCACGCCCCCACGATCCACCCAGACCTTCCCAGGTCAAGTCTCGAAGCCCTACAAGGGCCCCCGTGACGGTGCCTTCCAGCTCCGCATGCTCACTCCTGCTGCAGGGGTCTCTTCCATTTTTGTAATCTGCTATATTCTTGAGCTGTCCATGAATTTCTCTAACCAAAAGGACAAGAAGTAGCAGCATTCAAACTTCCAGGGGCTGTTGCTGCTGAAGTGAGAATTTACTAAGGCCGTCCGTCGCCTCTTTTCTAATCTCTAGCTCTCCTGAAAACCATGTGCTTACAGGTCTGCAAATATCCCAGTCAGCCACTAGACGGGTGCAGAAACTCCGGCGCCCAAGGGTCTGGGGGAGTTGGAGAAGGTTTTGAGTCACTGAGCGCCTGACATCTAGGTAAAGGCACTGGGGAGGGATGCAGACCTGCCACAGAAGTAGAGGCCTGGGTGCTGCCTCCCACTGCCCAGAGGACTTGCAGGGCAGCTGTCTGCCTGGCCCTGCGGGAGGGGAGGAAGCTGGCTCCAAGGTCGCAGGGTCACAATTCTGAACCTGGTGCCTGCAGCTGCGGGACGGTAAGCGAGGGGCCTTTGAGCTGCACATGGGCTGTTGCCACGGCAGTTTCCTGGCTCCTTCTACAGCAAGAGTCAAAGGCTATCCAAGCTTGCAGACGGTCTGTGGGCAGGAGGAGGGACCGGTCATTATGGAGGAATGTCTGCTTTGGTCTTCCTCAGATCTACTGGGATACCTGTTCAACAGCTTCCCGCCCGCCCCTCACACAGGGTCAGAGGGTCACAGAGAACCACCTCGGTGGGAGACTCAGGGCTGAAGCAATTTGGGAAACCACTTAGAACTAGATGTACTTGGAAAGAAAATTTGCATAAGATAAAGTAAATATTTAAATAATGTAGAAAATTCTGGAACTGCTAATTTATACAAGCATAATAACTCTAAAATTATAAAGCCTAGAAACATTTCAAAGGTCTAAATTTCTGAAAAGGGAATGTAGGGGCAAAAAACCAAAAACGCAGCAAAAAACCTATTTCTAACCATTTCTTTTCTCCCTGCCCACTGCGCGCCTCACCTCCCTCAAACTTCCTGAGTAGCTGGTTCCCCATGGAGAGTTTAGGCAGGATATGAAATGGAGTTTCTTACCTTCACTATGCTGATGGGCTTTCGGGATAAGTGGAAACTGGCGTACAGCAGAAACGTCAGGACGAAAATGAAGGCCCTGTACCTGGAACAGAGCACAGGCAGAGGAGGCGGGTGAGACGGCTGGGGGAGCCCGCCCTGCACGCCTCCTGCCGGGGATCAGCCGCTGGCCCTGCTCACGCATCACCGCAACAGCACGACCTAAAACAAGTCCGCACGGCCACTTGTCTGCACTGAAACCATTTAAATGTCATAAGAGGAGAAACCGGCTTTTCCCACCCTTACCCCCACCCCCCACGCCACTCTGGACAGCAGACGTGGGGCTGTCCCTGCATGGAGTGGTTCTCAGTGGACACCAAGGGGGGCTTCTGCACTGCACGCCAACTCCTGCTGACCCTGCCTGCCTGCAGGGGTCCTTGGGTGCCACAGGCCGAGGGCTCTGTGGCAGAAGACGGCCCCAGCTTCAGAGGTCAACAGGTCCCAGGTTGTGACCAACTGGCTATAAGTCTGCGTTACCACCACCTCCCCTCAGGTTCGGGTATCACTGCAGCACTTTGCGGGCCTCTGCCCGTTTGTCATGAAGCTGTTACCAGGGATGTCGCTGGAAGAGACGCTGCATAGGGGCAGGAGAGGGCAAGGTTCCATGCCCACACCACCCTGCAGCCCCGTGTCCAGCCACCATCACTGCTGCTGGCGATCAAGTGACCTCAGCCTCTCTCCTCCCGCAGGGGTTGTGATCCAGTTCAACCCTCTAATCACACAGTTGTCCCCTTGGCAACCTGTCCCCATCCTGAGAAGACCAGGAGCCCTCAGCCACCAGTCACCTCACTAGCAGACAAGATGACGTCGTTTCAGGATTCTGGAGCTGTATGCCTCGGATCAGGGGCAGAGGCCAAATAACTATTTATTATCACGTCAAAACACCACATTTGTCAATTAAAAAAACTGTAACTAAAGAGAAATTTGGGACTCAGATGAAGAACAGAGTATTTGCAGAGCAGACGTGAAGGCGGGGTTGGTTAGTTTACAACAAATAGTTAGCTAGAAGGCCTTGGTGTCGCCTGCTGTCCCGGGCGCTTCAGATCACGCTCATTTTAAGGCTGTTTAGTCTCTGCACCCCAGAGGCACATGGGCAAGGCCGACAGGACACTTGACTGACCTTCAGGCGGGAGAGGCAGCAGCGCCAGCCAGCTCTGAGGGCGGCCCATGACAGAAAGACACTGGCCCGAAGCCCTGGCCAGGAGCAAGGGGCAAGGGCAGGCCTGGGCAGCGTGGGGGACAGAAGGAGGAAAGGAGGTGCAGTAAGAGGCGGAGGTTGAGTCCAGTCCACAGACGGAACCCACCCAGGAAACGACTTGCTGGGGAGGGAATGGCGGGAGGAACAGCATCTGACAGGAGGTGAGGCAAAGGGGCTCCCGCCAGGAAGCTGCTGCTGTGGGGTCAGGCACTGTCCACCTTGAGACCTGTCCTGCCTCTGGCCCAGAGAGGCCAATGGCTTCAATCGTGTGGCAACCATCGGAATCAACAATGACCTCATCCCTGCCCGTGTCCCTGCCCCGGGGATGCTGGCGTCATTATTCCTGCCACTCGCCGCGTTTGCAACGTGTGACTTGCTCCTCCAGGGAAGCTTTCTGTGAATCACACCCAGGATCCTAGAATTTGAGGGGTACCTGCCCCTCTGGCTACCAGAAAAATCAGAAGCCAGATAAGGGTTTCCAGATTAAAAAATAATAATGAAGACCTATGTCAGGTGGGAAAATGGCTGGTGGGGCCTTGGGCCTCTCCCCTGTAGCCTGGGAAACACGGCCTCGGGGAAAGGAGAAAACCAGACTGACTAGCCAGGCACTGGCTCCTGACTCGAGGGTGCCCCACCGCTCTCCTTCCTCAGGGAAACCACCAACGTTTCTCAAGGATCTCCCCCACAAGCCCGTCAGTGACCAGATGAGAAGAAAGTAGACTCTAAAAAATGAGTGCGTGGTCTACACTGAAGCCCAAAGCACAAGAGCCGTGCCTACAGTGCAGGGACGCACGGCAGAAGCCTGGTCTATGTCCTCCTGCCTGACCGCACCCCTGGGGCACAGCACGGAAGTCTCTGGAGTCTCTGGCTGAAACCGCTCCACACGCACTGCCATGTGTGCCTCAGCTACCACGTGGGAAGGTTCTAGCACTGGAGCGGCCAGACCAGAACTGCTTCAGCCCACAGCTGGCCTGTGAGCCCCAAGGCGTCCCTGCCCCGCCCCCTTTCAAATCTCTGCAAGAAGCACAGAGTTCTCAGTTCCTCCAACACCTCGCAAGCCAGTGCAGGAGGAGAAAGCACAGCTTCTCCTTGGAGCGCGTGGTGGGAGCGAGGGACCACAGAGCTGTGCAACCTGACCGTGAACTCACAGGCTACAGACTGACAAGGCCGCTTGACCCACAGGTGGGCCGCAGGCTCAGGCCCTCCATCCACTACCCTGCACCCTGGAAATAACACCCTCACCTCTCAATGGGGTGATGGCTGGAGAGTGCCCAGCCCCAGCACGCACTGCGTTCTTGGCCTCTAGGGCTGTCCGGGATGAGACCTGGGGCCAGCTCTGTTCCTGCCCTGATTCTCTAATCCTTCTGCAGGTGGCACCAGGCAGGGGGTATGCAGGCTGAGGTGCCCCCAGGAGGGGCCTGCCTGCCCCCTAAACACAGAGCTCTCCACACGGGGAAGCAACCCCACCTCGGAAACCAGGTTCTGTGGTGTAGAAATGAAGCACTGGATGATGAATGGCCCTGGGGGTCCGTGGGGGTCAACTGCAGGGCAGAGACTGGGGAGGAAACCCTGGCTTCACGGCTGGTCAGGCTGCCCCACTTCCTCTGTTTCCAGATTCGTCCCTCCTCCCTGTCCTCCGCAGGATTTGGGGAGTGGGAGGAACCAGTGCCAGAGGTTTGGTTTCTCCTTCAAGAAGGTGTGACTGCAGCAGAGGCTCAGGCTGGTTCTTGGGATGCCATCTGCATATGGCCAGTCTCAGGGGAGCACACATGAGACTAACCCAGGGCAATGTGACGGAAGTCCCAGTGACCTCCTGAAGCCCTTCTGCATTTGGTATTTTATCTTCAGTTTTTAAAATAATATATGAAGAGTTTGAAATGCTATTTATTTCCTTTTATCCATTCTTTGTGGAACTAAATAGTGTCCTTCAAAAACTCAGGTCATCTCACAACTTGGAATGCCACCTTATTCAGAGCTAGGGTCTCTGAGGATGTACTTAGCTCAGGTGGGGTCACACAGATGAGGGTGGGCTCCATCCGATGACGGGTGTCCTCAAAAGAAAGGAGAGGGGGAGGGGGCCGTGTGACCACACAGGGGGGCAGTGGCCCACCTGGCTGCATGCCAGGAATGCTGGGAGCTGGAGGGGGCAGAAGGGCCTCTTGACACCCCGACTTGGCAGCGGCCTCCAGGACTCTAGAGAGGACCGTCTGTGGCCTTAGGTAAAGGCGATCTTGTTACTTTGTTTTGGATCATATTTAGACAAACATGACCAAGAGTGAATGCACCCCTCTCGGCCATCCCGATGACAGCATTTCAACAGAACCACAGCGATGTCTGGGCTAACCCCAAGTTCCTAGCCAGCAAGCAAGTCCCGACCATGCCAACCCAGGACAGAGGTGCACCTCCAGGGACCCCCAGGAGTGTCCTTGAGACCACAGGCCCCCTAGAATACATCCATCTACTTCTGTACCCATCTACCTCCGGGAGTCCGCCCTGGGCCCGGGTGCCAATCCACATCACCTCATCCCCTCCAGCTCCTGACCCCATCTCAGGGCTCCTTCTCCACCAGCAAGAAAGCTGCTCCCCTCCCCTCTGTGGGATTTCTGCCCCAAACGCCTCATCTGAGCGTGACCCTGAGGAAGCACCAGACACGTCCAAAACGAGGAATGGGCCACGAAATAAATGGTCTGAGTCCTTCAAGAGCATCTGGGTCGCAAAGAGAGAAAAGGCCAAGGGATGGTTCCAGAGAAAAGGAGATGAAACCCACAGGACAACTAAACACGGGCGTGATCCTGGTGGGAGCCCGAGGGGAGAAGCAGCAAAGGCATTACTGGACATTTGATATTGTGTTTCATGTGGACTGTGAATTAGATAATGTTATTTTATAGCTGCTACAATTCCCAATTTTGCTCTTCATGCAGAGGTTATATAAGAGAATTTCTTTTTCTTTTGTTTTCTTTTTCAGTCCTGGGGACAGAACCCAAGGCCTTGCGCCCTTGCACAAGCTAGGCAAGTGCCCGCCTTGAGCTGCTGGGGTGCAAGAAAACATGTTGCTCATTGGAAGTGGACATGGAAATATTTAGAAACAAGGGTCTGATCTCTGCAACTCTTAAGAGGGCTAGAACTCGTAGTGTGTGTGACACCCTATCTACCTCTGCCTGCACACACAGGGAAGAAGCCAAATGGCAACATCTGGGATCCATATGAGTCCTATAGTTAGTTCTTTGTAACATTCTTAGAATGTCGTAAGAATGCAACTTAGAATTCAAAGAATGTAAGTTCTGGGGGTTTGAAATTATATCAATGCAAAGTTACAAAACAAAGAAGCTAAACACTAAGTATTTGAAGATGGTGGCTCGAGTCCCGGTAGATATAAAATAAGTCAGCCAGGGAAGTGACCCCCAGGTATTTTCAAATCACACCTGAGAGAGTCCGCGGCTGCTCCACCGGCCAGCAGGGCCTGGGACGCTGCAGAGGGTGCGGGAGAACAGGTCCAGAACAGGGCGCGGTGAGGAGCATCATTTTGAGCAGAAGGTAGTTGAGCTCCTGAAACCTCTTTTTTGCTAAAAGCAGAGTCCCCCAAACCAACGCAGAAGAACTCCACTGTAGCAAGCCCTCCCCAGGGAGCGGCGGGGAAGGTCAGCGTTCACCACAGAAGGGCAGCCTCCCCCACCGGAAGCAGGCATGCCCACCCCCCTGCCCTGGCTCTCTCAGTGGCCCACTTATCTTTCCATAAAACCATTTGTTTTCTCATCTGTGCCTCCCCTCCCCCTTCCCTTATGTAAGATGATAATAAGCCCCCGATTTTAAATGCCCCTCTGAGCACACTTTCCTATAACCTCTCCTCCACTGATTCTGTGCCCTCTCTCATTCATCTGTCCTTGTTAGCCCCCAGCACTCATGGTAAAAAGGTAGGAGACTGATGGTTCTTCCTCTGGACATGGATCTGCAGGGGAGGCTGGCAGGGGAGGCTGGAGGACAGACAACAGCCGACTCCGCCCTGCCACCTGCTTCCTGGGAGCCACTGTGAGGAGCGGCCTCAGAGCTGGCAAGGGGGATGCTCTTGGAACACAGAGTGGCACTTGGTCTGCCAGGAGCTGTGTGGATTTGTGTTCTCTGAAAGCTCGGCTCCAGCCAGCCCACCCTTCTGGGCTCAGGGTCGCTGTGCTCAGTCCACCCATAGCCATTTCACAGTCTTGCTGGTTGTCCGTGGCTATTTTCCTTAGGGACCGAGATGTTAAAGAAACACTGAAGACTGCCAAGGAGCCCAATGCCATCTGTTGACACCAGAACCAAAGGCGAAGGATGCCTCTCAGCGCTCTGGGCCACTGCTTCCAGGGCCAGCAGCAACTCAAACGCTCAAGAGGAAACCAGTCACCCACGCTCTAACAGGGAACAAAGTCACCCACCACCAGAGGCCCCCACCCCCACACGCACCGCGTCACATGCACCCAGCAGGACTCACCACTGATCCCTGGAGAAGGAGACGATGAAGCGGATGCCGGCAGGGAGTCGAGCCATTTACAGTGTCCCTGACCTTGGAGCTTTGGTCACGGAAGAAGATGCTTCATCAATAGGCTGTAGATCCTGGCTGCAGACCCCGTCTTCACCCACCCAGCCTGGAAGCAGAGGTGCAGGGTGCCCGGGGTCCTGGTCTCCTCCCTGCTTCTCTCCAGAGGGGGGTGGCACTCTGAGGAGAGAGCAAGAGGTGTTCAAGTCTGGGGTCTAACAATGGCACCTGGGTGACCACACAGATATAGGGCAGTGCTACCCAGTCTGGATTACAGCTGGACT
The DNA here is from genome assembly GCF_052094955.1 of Ictidomys tridecemlineatus. Classification (NCBI taxonomy): domain Eukaryota; kingdom Metazoa; phylum Chordata; class Mammalia; order Rodentia; family Sciuridae; genus Ictidomys; species Ictidomys tridecemlineatus. The sequence continues at coordinate 213,581,445 of NC_135479.1, read as the reverse complement.
TTTGGTACAAGGGGAAGTCCCAAGCTGGGCATGCCAGTAATCCCAGCGGTTTGGGAGGCTGAGACAGGACGATCGTGAGTTCAAAGCCAGCCTTAGCAATTTAATGAGGCCCTAAGCAACTCAGTGAGACCCTGTCTCTAAATAAATACAAAATAGGGCTGGGGATGTGGCTCAGTGGTCGGGTGCCCCCGAGTTCACTCCCTGGTACCAAAAAAGGAAAAAAAAAAAAAGAGGAAGTCCCACTCTGAGGGCTACTGGCTGGAAATAGAGCACCCGAGGAGGCGGTCTGTGCAAAGCCCATGGAAATGAATTTCACAAGATGCTCTCATGGTGTACAAAAAGGAACTGTAGTGCTCACTCCATCTGCAACTCTGCTGGAGGTCAACCCTGCACTCTCAGCCAGCACACCATGCAGGCCAACCACGATGCTCACAAGAAACCCAGTGTATGCCCACCGGTTCCATCATGTGCCCCATTTTCAGAGTACGGCAGGGCACAAGACTTGCTCAGTTCCATCCACTGTGGACAAGGCCACCTTTGAGCCATGGAGACAGAGAAGACTGTGGGCTGGACAAAATGGCAGAGCTAATCAATCAATCACTTAACTGTGGCTTTGAAATTTCCATCAAAACGCATGAGTGTGGTGGTTGTGAACTCCACCCCATATCTACCTCTGCATTAAGTGAGGCTGGAAAGTTGTCCCCCTCCGAAGGTGGAGCTGAAGGAAAACAATACAGGAAGGGATGGGGGAGGCCCGTGAGTGGATAAGAGGCCCGGCCACCAAGACTGGTCTCCTGTGGCAAAGCCAAGCTCCAGGCTTATAGGGCTGTCACTCCGTGTTTCAAAACAGGATAGTTCCCCACATTCACTCTCTCCTTTCTCCAGAGCAAGCTTTCAAAAAATGCTCATCCTAGGGCTGGGACTGGGGCTCAGTGGTAGAGCACTTGCTTAGCATGTGTGAGGCCCTGGGTTCAATCACCACATAAAAGTAGATTAACAAAATAAAGGTATTGTGTCCATTTACAACTAAAAACATTTTTTTTAAAATGCACATTCTAGGCTGGGGACTTGACTCAGTGATAGCTCAGTCCCCATCACAGCAGACAACCAAAGAATCACACATTCCTCGATTTTTCTTTACAACAGTTTACAAAGCAATTCAAATTCTTTGCAGACCATTCATCCAGAAGTCCCACTCCCCGGTCTCCCCTCCTGACATTGGTGAGGCCTCTCCGCTCTGCCTAGGAGAGCTGCACCCTTCCCCAGGGCTGCCAAGGACCTTAGCAGGTATGACTCATTCATCACACCAGGAAACCTTCCCCAGTCTTTTAACTTTCTGCTCTCTTACCTTCTCCACCCCAAAATGGGGCTGATGGCCTGACGACTCCTACAGCATTATAAAAACAAAAAGATAATCCCCAGAAGCCTTTGACACAGAGCCTGTGGTGTGCAGTCCGTGCTCAATTATCAACAGCCAGGGCGATTTGGGCTGAACCCAAGAGAAGATGGGGGTTGCGGGTGAAGGCCCTGCTCCCATTTCCCACCTCAAAATAAGCACTCAGATGCATGCTGAAGTCAGGCAGGGCGTTTCGTACCTGGAATCCCCGTTACTCTGGAGTCGGTGCCAGCCTAAGCAACCATCCATGGAAAGACTACATCTCAAAACAAAACAAACACCTCACACTGAATGAATGACTGCAAATCTTTAAAACTGCTTTTGTTCAAATCTTTAGATTGAAATGATGTTTTGCTAAAATTTTGCTCAAAATGAGTGCGCCCCTGTTTGAGACTGGGAGAAACTATTTTATAACGATGACTTTATAGTAAAGGATTTGGTTTCAGTTGTACAGTGCCTGGAAATGGATGGCCAGAGTCAGATTCTTCCTCCACCAAATGCTTCTACATGCATGTATGTCTGAAAATATGCTACTGTCAACTACATCAATTCAGCAATATACCTCTACTCTGCCTGTAGGGTCTTTAACAACAGAGAACCAGAAGGCACTGAAAAATAGGCAGGAAAATGAAGCTCCTTGATTTCTTGTTATGGGTTCTTCCCCTTGTGAGACGGGTGGAAACAAAGTGCTACACATTCTCACAGTGAGCTCACTTAGAGGTGTAGACAAGGGGAGATTTGACACCTGGAGGGCCCTGGCTGTGCAGCACCCACTGGAGCCCAGTTTCCCGGATGGGCGGCTCCAGGACCAAGGAGGTCATGAAGGTGACATGCCCTCACAGAGCCCAAGGCCACCCAGAAGAAGAGTCAGGGCATTCACTTCACAGGGAGAAAAAAACGAGGAAAGGCGGCACCACGCCTGGGTGGCTCAACACTGTGGGACAAATTCCAGGTCGCCCTGTTTGCCTTAGGTGCCTCCTCCCTCCACTGTGCTTCCTCCTGCCCATGCCCTGCAGAGGGCCCCCGCAGGGGAGCACCTTTCGAGTGGCACTCTGGTCTTGGCACACAGCCTAAATACATCAAAAGTTTTAAAAAATCACTCTTCCTGGAATTTACCAGAAAAGGATCTGATTGCAGTTTCATTGCACCGTCCAAGACAGCAACTTAGCAAACGTCCCAACACAGTTTCCACTAAAACCCAGAAGGAGCACGGCTTAGACTTATTCCAAAGGAGCCTAGTCAAAGGCTCCTCAAAATAGATGAGCAGAGGGGAAAACACACCCGAGAGCCCCCCACAGCCCCTCCCCTCAGAGGCTGCCCTCTGGGTCTCTTGCTGAGACAGATGAGGAGGCTGAAAGTGAGTAACAGCAAGAATAATGTTGAAAGGGTCTTTCCAGGGCACGGTCACATGGTCACACTCAGTCTCCACAGTCTCAGATATTTCAAATCATTTACGTAGTTGAAAAATTTTAAGACTGGGTCTCATTGCAAGAGCAAACATGAATGGGGAACAAGGCATCCCCCCAAAAAAGTTTAATGCATTTTTCTTTTTTAAAAAAATCAAGAGATAGAATACAAAACTCCCTCTCCAGGGCAAGCACTCTCCAAGCTTTAAGGATATGATCACCATCACTCTTCCTGGGCTCCAGTACAACTAGGAATTTGAATTCTGTCCACTCCACGAGAGCCTCTACCCCAATGGGCAGCCTACAGACATCCCTCACTTGGGCTGTAAGCGCAGCCCCAAGACCAGGTGCTGGGACAGGACATTTCGAGCCTAGGTTTTTTAGCATAGAGAATACCAGGCCATGAATAAAGAAAGAGTGGGGGAAATCGAGTATATTTACCAACTCACAACTTGACACAATTTAAGTTCCAGGACACGCAGACAGCAGCTTCCCGGCAGTGAGCTCAGGAGACCCGGGAAAGGCAGGCTTCGGAATCCCTCCTCTAGCATTGAAACCTGGGGGTGGGGGAAGGGGCTTCCAGGATCCTAAATTCTAATGCAGATCCGTAGACAGCACCTCCTCCGAAGTGGGCTCAGGGCGTGGGCCGCCAGGGCTGAAGGTTGGTGGCCAGCGGCCCGCGAACTTTCTGGCGTTTTAAGCCCTCTATAATAAGCAGAAGGTCGCTGTCACTCGGGTTGGCCAGGAGGCTCCGGGCTCCGGGAACAGCCGCTCAGCAGACCAGCAAGCCGAAGGCCCAGGTGCTGGTTCCGAGCTTACCCGAGGGCTTTTCGGCCGGCTCCTCCCCACACAATACAATTGCCGGGTCCGGGAGGAGGTGAAGGCAGCCGGCACGCCCACGTCCCCATCGCGCGCAGACAATGCGCGGGTCTCCTCCAGTCGGCTCCCTAGACCCCCAGCTGTCACGGCGGCGGCGGGGATGGGAAGGACCCGGCAGGACAGCTTGGCGAACCCCTGCCAGGGGCTTCAGCGAGTGGCTGCCGGGCCAAGGCCGCCCCCTCTGCCTCCACTTTCCCGGAACAGCAGCGTCACCAAGCAGCAGACGCCTGCCCTGGTCGCCTAGGGACACTCTTCTAGATCCCTTACTTCAAAGACTTTCCGCAACGAAAAGAGCTTGAGGCCCCCCGCCCCCCACCCTCCAAATAAAGCAAACCTCCAGGAAGAAGGCGGCGAGAGCCGAGCCCGCAGCGCGCGGCCGGAAGCGCGGCCCCGGGCGCAGGTGCGCGGCGGCCGGCAGGTGCGGCCGGGGAGGGTCGGGCCGCAGCGCCTCCCGCGCGGCCGCTTCCCACCTGCGCCGGGGAGGCCCGCGCCCCGCACCGCCCGCCGCGGGCGCTTCCTGCTGGCGACTTCCTGCGGCGCGCAGAGGCCCCGCGCCCTTTCGCTTTCCCCGGCCGCGGGGCGCCGGCCGGGGCCGAGGCGGGTTCGCGCGGCTCCTCCCTCTCCCGCCCTCCCGGACCCCGGCCCAGAGCGCAGGGTCCCAGGCCGCCCTGGGGACGCAGGCGGGGGCAACCGCACGGAGTGGCGCTGCCCGGCGGCCGTCCCGCGTCCCCACACCTGCCGCGCGCCCTCCGGCCGCCGGGCGCACCGGCACTTACGGGTTGGCTACCCCCCTGCCGACCCGAGCTTCCGCGGGCCTCAGCACCGCCGGCCCTTTGTCCTTAGGGCCGCTTTTTGGCTTCTAGGCAACGGCAGCGAGGAAGGACCGGACTCCCACAGAGCCCCGGCACTAAAGAGGGTCTTTCTTGGCCTTCTGGCTTTTGTTCCTATTGTCTTATCGCGACACAATAAGTCACATCGGATCATGAAGATTAGCATCCCACAGAGTAAAAGCGGGCACACGGAAATGGCTATGTGGAACTAACATGGATCACACCTGGGAGTGTGACACTTGCAGCTAGCGGAGAAGCCCACGTGCAGAGCAATGGGTGGGGTGCCCTGGCAGAAGCTTCCATTCCATCCCAGAACGACTGTTCTCCAAACTGCGCTTGCCTCTGGCCAAAACGGGGCCCTGGACAGCTGAGTAGGGGGTCTGATTATGTCCTAGGGAAACCCTGTACAACACGGATGGCATCCAAGCCCAGCCCAGAGACTCCCTGGGAAAGCAAACTGGGGCAGGAAGCAAACTTTCCAGGAAGATGCCGGCCACCTGATCCCAGGCCTGGCTGTAAAATCCAGACTCACCAGCCCTGCCCAGGCACCCTGAGGCTGTTTCCTGAGGCCTGTCTGGAGGAGGCTGCACAGTATACCCTCAGGACTTGCTCTGTCTGAGGAATGCTGTGCTATCCCCTGCTGTTTGCAGAGTTGGGTAGCGTATTTAGGCTTTTAAGAAGACTTCTGCACTCAGGAAGAAAATGTGCCCAGCTTATAGCTGCTCTTGAGCCATCTTCAGAAGGCCTCTTGGCCAATATCCCACAAGGAAGGCAGCCCAGGGCTCCAGTTTTCTCTCTCCCTTTGGCTAGGTCTCTTTCTCTCTCTCTCAGTTCTCCTTCCTTACTCCATTCTTAATGGGCACCAAACCAGCCCAATCTGACTCTCATGTCTCTTTCAAGTCATCTCCCCACTCCTGGCACAGGTCACTGGCTCTGATCAGGGCTTCTCTGTCACTGTGTATAAAACCTGCCTCCCTTGCAGGCCCGTGCTAGTCCTGAGGCTGGCCACAGGACTGGGAGGCACGAAAAGCAAGACCCCTGAAAGCCAAAGGTGATCTTGTCTACCTAATTAACAACCCCCAGCTATTCCACACCCAGGACGGCCTGAAACCACTTCTGCAGCTGACTCTTGTCTTGCTCAGAGCTCTTCAGATCCCAAAGCCTGGGCTTTTCACACTTTCATGTTTCTGCTCTGGCCCTCCTGATGCCAGCTTCTCTTTCACCCAGTCGAAACACTGAGCAAACCTCAGGGATGGGTATTAGTTTCTCATAAATCTATCTCCTGCCCCTAGAAGGGCCTGGGGAGATGCCTGGCGTCCCTCCTGGGTCCGAAGGCACTCATCCATGATCGCTAACCACATGAATGCAATGTGACCCAGGACAGGTTGTCCCGAGGTTGTCACATCTTCCTTCAGAAAAAAATGACCCTAGTTGCCTGGCACACTGGAACCAAAGGGGAACTGAAGGCCCATGCAGAATATTGGCTGAAAATATTAACCTTATGATCCAATAAAGATTAAATGTTAATAGACATCAGTTTTATATTAATCTTTTATGTGATCGTAAGCAGCATATAAAATGTATTTAAAGGAGATGGCGTGTGCAAAACTTCCAAATAGCACATTTTATACTTGGTAATGAAAACGTGTGAGTGTCCCCATGACCGTGTCAGGTTTTGTGCTTGAAAGGTATATGCAAGCTCAAGACCACTGGGAGGGCCTCATCATTGAGTCAGTTTTTGCTTTTTAAAAGTTTTTCCGAGGTAAAACTAACAAATAAAAATCATACATTTACGGTGTACATGAGGTTGCTGTTAAGAAACAATCACCATAAGCTAAGAAACAATCCCATAAACCAGCTGATGTGATATATCCATGGTTTCACAGTTCTTTTCTTTCTCTTTCTTTTTTTTTTTTTTTTGCGGTGAGAACGCTGAAGTTCTCACATTTCAAGTGTACAGTAGGGTACCCCCCAGTCACTGAATTAAATCTCTGCTGCTTGACTGTTCCCTCTCCATTGTCCCCATGTCCTGACCCTGGTGACCCTCACTCTGCTCTGCTCCCAGGAGTTTGATGTTTTTAGATTTCCTGTAGAAGTGAGATTAGTAGTCTTTATGTTTTTTCTGTGGTGACTTATTGTATCTAACTTAATGTCCTTCACATTCATCTACCTTGTCGACAATGACAAGATTTCCCTTTCTCCCCCATAAGGTGGGATAGCAATCCATCCAGATGTCCTTTATGAAGTGCCCTCTGAGTACTCTTTTTGCTGTAACCCAGAAGTTGTGGTGTGGTGTTTTCATGTTCACTTGTTTCAAGAGTTTTGTTTTTTTTTTAAACTTCCCTTTGATTTCTTCTCTGACCCATTGGTTGATGGAGGGTGTAGTATTTATTTTCCAATTTTTACTCTACTATTGATTTCCATCGTAGTTGGAAAAGATATTTTGGTAAGATTTCCATCTTAAATTTGCTAAGACTTGTTTTGTAACCTAACATGATCTATTGTAGAAAATGTTCTCTGTATACTGGAAAAGAGTATGTATTCTGCCGCTGGTGGATGGAATGTTCTGTATGTCTGCTAGGTTCACTTGGCCTAGTGCTGTGTCCTTGGCTTCTGTCTGGATGTCTATCCGGTGTTGAAAGACTCTTGCCATTATTTTGCTATTTCTCTCTCTCTTGGATTCTGTTAATATTTGCTTTATAATTTGGGTATTTTGATATTTACAATTATATCCTCTTGATTCAATAATCCCTTTATCATTTTATAATGACCTTCTTTGTCTCTTATGAGTTCTTTTTTAAAGAATTCAACCTTTATTTATTTATTTTTGGTGGTGCTGGGAATTGAACGCAGGGCCTTGTGCATGCTAGGCAAACACTCTACCAACTGAGCTAGATACCCAGCCCCCAACTTTTATTTTTACTCACTTGTTTTTATGTGGTACTGAGGATCAAACCCAGGGCCTCATCTATGCTGGTGAGTGCTCTACCACTTAGCTACAACCTCAGCCCTGACAGTTTTTTTTTTTTTTTTAACATTAAATGTTTTATATTGAAGAACAAACAACAACAACAAAAAGAGATAAAATATAGGTCCCATGGTGATAAACTGCCACAGCTTTTGTCTTGGAAAATCTTCATTTCTCTAGAACATTGTTGCTGAGGATAATGGTCTTGACCAGCAGGATCTTTCTCCTTCAGAATTTTAATTATATATCGTCCTACCCCGGCCTGGCCTGTAAGGTTTTTTCTAGGAAATATGTTGATAATCTTATGTATGTAATCTTTCCTGTGTGTAACAAATTGCTTTTCTTTTGCTGCTTTCAAAAATGTCTCTGCCTCTGACTTTTAAGAATTTGATTATGTGTCTTGGTGGAAGTTACTTGATATTTTGTCTATTTGGGGTTCTATAGTACTTATGTATCTGAATGTACATTTCCATCTCTAGATTTTGTTAGTTTTCTGTCATAATTTTCTTAAATAAGCGCTATGCCCCTTATCTATCTCTGTTTTTCCTGGGGGTCACATCACACCTATCTTGGTTGGCTTGATAATGACTTCAGTCCCATAGTTTTTCTTCAGTATTTTAACCCCCAAACATGGTGAGCATGCCATGCAGGTGAGGAGCACACGCCTCAGAAGGGCCACGACAAGGCCAATGGCAAGCCGGGTCTGACGGGGAACAGCAGCCGCCCTGCAGGCAGCCCGAGAACACTGGGCTTCAGAACTTGAGAAAATGCCTGGTGCTAAGAGAGCACTGAAGCATTAAAGACCATCAGGGAGAGAAGGAAAGGAAAATCAGAACCTGGTTACTTAATTTGCAGAAGAGGGACCCATTTTATCTTCCCAGATCAAGAAGCAAGAGTTCTAGCAGTGCGGTGCACTGATTGTTGAATAAAGAGGATGCACATTCAGTCACTGATGTTATTGGTAATGAACAGAATGAAAGGCCTCCCGTGATGAAGCATGCTCTATATTGCAGGCGTCATACTAGGCCGTGGGTACAGAGCTGGCAAGAGGCTCTATGCAGAGGAGCTATCTCCCAATCCAGCAACATGACTGGGTATGGAGAAGCAGGCCTGCCCAGTCCCAGATGGCCCAGACAGGAGAGTGTCCACGCCCTAGCCTCATGCCATACCACCCCTGGTAGTACTCTTGATTCACACCCCAGCTGATTCACAGGTGAAAGTGCTGTTTCCCTCCAAAGGATTGTCCTCGTTGATAAGAAGGACACAGGCGATGGCATGGACAACATTCACACAGTCAACCCGAGTGGGATAGATCTATGGTCCCACTGGGTCAGGGAAAGTGTCAGGGGACGTGAGAGAGCCAGCTCTCACCTCCAAAACAAGATGTGCACATCTACAGGCACACATAAAACCGTGGCGTACCTGTGCCGTCTAGAAGCATGTAGGGAAGAGAAGCAAGGGCAAAAGAGTGGAAAGTGGTTGGGGAATGAGACGGGGGCGTTAAAGGGTGAAGTCAAATATTTGCTGTGATATTTGAGATTTTGATTTTAGAACCATATGTATTTAAAAAAATAAACACTAATGTAAAATAACTGATGGGTTTTTAGATGGAGAATTTTAGCACTAATACCTAAGTTAGGGACATATTTTAGAGACAGGAGTGTTGCAAGTGTCCTGAAATAATGAGGAGTCAGTCGCATTACGACGGTGGCTTTGCTAAGCTACTTATAAGATAGGTAGGGCAGATTTTCTGGTTTCTAAGACCCTTTGGCAATGTCTTCCAGGAGACTACCTTGTGTTTCCTCTGCAGTGTGGTGAAGTCGTGTCACAAGAGCACCCCAGGGCTTCTGGAAGCACCTGGCTCCTCACTGAAGTGGGGTGTGTACAAAGGATTGATCACATTCAGGGGCTTAATGCTTCCTTTGGTGAAGAATCCCTCTGAGCTCAAACTCCATGCCAGGACGACCTGTGGCCTGAACCTATCTGCTGTAATGCTCTTCAGTTTTAGCCTATAGGTAGTATGAGATTAGGGACATGGAAATAGAAAAGGCCTGGTCAATTAAGAAGCCATTATTGCAGCTGAGCTAGTGCATGTGAACACAATAAGAATGTCGAACAGTTTTTTTTTTTTTTTTTTTTTTTAAATCACTGAGTCAGATCCCTAGTCCTTTTGATTTTGTATTTCAAGTCAGGGCCTCACTAAGTTGCTGAGGTTGGCTTTGAACTTGAGATCCTCCTGCCTCAGCCTCCTGAGTTGCTGGGATTACAGGCATGCACCAGGATGCCTAGCCAAGTTGAACAATTTTTATGAGTTTTATGAGTTGGACAATTTTTATACTGGGGTTTGAACCCAGGGGTGCTTAGCCACTGAGCCACACCCCCAGCCCTTTTTAAAATATTTTATTTAGAGACAAGCTCTGGCTGAGTTGCTCAGTGCCATGCTAATCTCCTGAGGCTGGCTTTGAACTCTAACCTCTTGCCTCGGCTTCCCGAGTTCCTGGGGTGGCAGGGAGGTGCCACTGCACACAGCTTTCATGAGGTTTGTGAAAAAGGCCCATATTCTTCAGTTCAACTGGGGAGCCACGTGGGCCTATCTGATAACTTCCATTTTATACACATGCACACAGCCTGGTGGGAGAACGCCGTCACTCATGACCTTCTCCCCAAACCTGAGAGCCTATCAACCTGGAGTCTGGGAGAGGGCGACTCGGACGGTGAAGCCAGACTCTGAGCTTAGCCAGTTGACCCTGCCCTACTCACTAGTGTGAGGCTACGCCGATGACCTGGGCACCCATGAGTCATGGGAAGTTTGGGGCCACTTTTAATTCCTATGACTGTAACCATTAGTTTTCATCCTTACAATTGAAATCCTTTCTAAAAATAGTCTGTTACAATTCAATGATAGATAAACTTATTGAATAGAATGTATTTTCTTTAATATCACTTAAGATTACCTTTTTGAGTCTAGCATACATAAAGCCTTAGGTTTGAGCCTCAGCAACACACACACACACACACACACACACACACACACACACACACACACACACACGAAGATGATCTTTTTGAACACCAATTATGATCCAGTGTATAGTGATCTAGCAAAAAAAAAAAAAAAAAAAAAAAGCACAGGATCTAGAATTTAAAGTTGCAGGTTCAAGTTCCGACTCCAGACTTAGTATTCTGGGACCCTGGGAAAGTCACCGACTCTCCTAAGCACCAGTTTTCCTGCTGTGGCCTCCTGGGCTTGCTGGGAGGAGAAGTGAGCTTCGCAGTGTCTTTACCTGTTTCATTCTCAGCGAGTCCTTACCACCTGAGCCTGCCCAACTCACCAGGGACTCTCCATAAATACTTGTTATTGAACCAACAGTCACAAGGGTGCTATGGGAACTGTGAATCACTTATAAACGCTTGTGACACTCTAGTAACTGCAAAGTGCAGCAAATTAATAGAAAGATGTGATCTAATGCACAATTTGGAGCTGGGGGAGGGAGGGAACTACAAAGTCCCTTTTATTGATTTGCCATTTCTCCTTGAAAACAGAGTCAGAGACACCCCACCACAGTCTGTAGCATTAATCCTGTAAGGCTGGGTCAGCTGGCGTAAAGTCAAGTCCGCCTGCCACGTTCCACGATTCCTTCGCAGCTATCCTTCCCATGGCGAGTGAAGGAGCGCTATGGGAGCACACAGCAAGACCACCTTAGGTTGAGAAGTACTGACGCTGAGCCAGGCCTGGACGCAGCACCCACTCTCACCAGCACACCCAAGGCAGAGGTCCCCTCCTGCTCGCAGCCACGGCTGCCCAGCTCCAGCCCTGACCGTCACTGAGAACAATCCTTAACTCTGTGCCCCAGCTTCTCTAAGGCAGGGTCACTCAGGGCTTCATCTGTGAGACCCTGTTCCTGTCACAAAGATAAATATGATAGGTCCCCGTTCTCTAGGGACTCACAATCGTGTTGATAACAAGTCTACAGTGGGCCCCAAATCCCATAATGTAGAGATCCCCCCAAGTCTATAATGTGAAAAATTTTCAAGTTTTAAATAAAAAAAAACTTAAGCACTTTAAGATTAAAAAGAACATGTCTTTTTGAACTGTTATTTTCAGGAATAAATATTTTGCACATATTAAGGGAACTAATGAAAGGAATACACTGGTGAATCACAATTATCCTAAGTGAGATAATCTTACCTTGTTTAACAAATGCATGTTTTTACACTTGAATTTGTGTTTGCTTGGGAAACTCTTCTGTGTTCTCTGAACTGAAAGCTTGTCCTTTGTGTCATAAATAGCACTAAGTTGTTACTGTATTACCCGGATGTGGTTGCCAGGGGCTCAGTGTGGCCCGAGAAGATATCAGTCAGGTTCCCTTTTTAGCACAGGAGCTCAGAGCTCTCAGGAAACCTAAAACTACCAGCCCAGTTTAGAACCATCCTGGCTCTCTTCTTTGTACAGGGAGAGGGAAATGACTGGTTTAGCATTCTCGACGACTGTTTGGTCTACAACTGCTTAGAGGCTTGTCTTAGCAATTAAGTCTCTAAGAAAGAACCTGGAGAAAGAAAGAGGATTCAAACAAGCAGGTAGGCTGCAGCCCCAGGAGGAGGGGAGCAGCAGTACACAGCTGCGGAAGTGCTTTTGGTCGTCGCCTGAGACATGAATGAATGAAATAAAGAGAAAAGACTCTTGAGATAATGTTTTCTTAAAAGTAATATGGAATATAATTTCCTTAAGTAACATTCTTCAAATTTCTATTGAACTTTTTCATTCATTCTTATGTGCAATGCTGAGTCAAAATGATTCTGGTATATCCTTAGAGTGAAACACTAGTCTTTTAAGAAACTTTGGTGACTTTTGACATGTTCTAAGTAAAGGCCCATGACGATGGGGAGGGATAAGCGGGCATTCCCACTTCCCTGAGTGTGTTCAGTAATTCTGAATGATGTGAGCATCTGCTATGGGCCAGGCTTTAGGCTAACTGTAGAGTGCAGCCCTTAAAAAGAGGCTGACCCGGAAACAGACCTCGGCAACTTAGGGAGCACAACAGAGCCCAGCCAGAAGCAGGGCAAGCAGAGCTGGACGCAGCCTGGAAAGGCGTGCCCAGGAAGCTTCCAGATGGCCAGGTATTAAGGTGAGGACGTGCTCACCAGGTAGAGAGACAGGGAACTGCATTTCAGAAAGAGGCAGAATCTATGAGGAGAGCTGGAGAAAGTGACATAAATAATTAGCAGCAGTTAATCACAGATGGAGAATAAGCATGGTTCTCAAAATGATCAAGGAAAGACAAACTAACTCATAGGAGAGGCTGCTTTACCCGTCTAATTTTCAAAGAAAAAATGTAACTCACAGGGGGCCTGGGAGCAGGGAGCTGAGCACTGGGTGCTGGTGCCCGGCCACACCAGGAAGCCTGTGGTCCTCTGCACTCAGTCTTGCTGTTCCTCCCACTGGCCCAGTCCCCCACCCCAGCTCTGTTCAGCTGGCTTCTTTACAGGTGCATGGGGATGTGGACAAAGATGCAGGCATGTAGGGGCTCAATGACTTCATCCCTCCGTCCACCCAGGCACCTGGGCAGTGGTCTTTGTGTTCACGGCACACTTTGCCATGTCACCAGCGTGTGTGAACAGGTAGCCTTTTGTATGCAGCACGTGTGACAGAAGACTTAAGCACGCACATTACTTTTCTACAGAAACACACTGACTCTCTAGAGGAACTCCAGGCCACTTTGATCCTCTGTAATCTTATCCGATCCTCAGGGCCCTCCTGTAAATTGGGCAGGGTGAGCCTTATTCTGGGAAAACAGTGCACAGTGGCTCAGTTTGCCGGCTCCTCCCTGCCCTTTTCTCAGGGGACCTGACTCATCCTGAGGCCGGGAAGGTGTGCCATCACTGCAGAACCAAGTGGGGGTGCTGCATGTGGTAGGTGCTGTATGTAGTGCTGTAGGCCAGGCATATGGCCCAGACTCCATTTTACCCTGTCTTATAAGAAACGCTTCTCCCGTGGGAACACCCGACCTCTGAACCTACCAATAGTTGATTAGCATAACATGTTTGGCAACACAAAATGGCAATCCTTACACAATGTAAAGTTGTTCTCTTTTTGGTTCCCATTTTTCTTGGCAATGTACCCTGTCAGAAATTGATTATCTAGACATTAGTAACATCCTTTAACTTGCACTCAGCTAGGGTCATTTGACCCACTTCTCTTCTGTTATGACTGTGGACGTCCCGTGGCCAATACCAATGTGCCCCCTGCAGTGTTTCGCTAATGGCTCAGCTCAGCTTCTGTATCCCTGCTTGCTTGCTTGCTGCTATGCCTACCTGGATGCAGTTTTTGCTTTTAAATACCCTGAAATGCTCAGGCTCGGGGCTGTTCCTTGCAGAGACAGTTATGGGTCCTGCAGGGAGCAGCTAAATAAAGACTCCAATTCGGACAAAATGGGCTTGGTGTTTTCGGAGCGGTCTGCCCCATAACATCAAGAGAGAACCAACTTTATTCATTATGCCCATTCTATTTGTTTGTCCTGTGGTGCTGGGGATCAGGGCCCTGGACATGCTAAGCAAGCACTCTACCACTTAGCCACATCTTAGCCCCCATGTCCACTTTAAAATGAAGGACTAGCTCATCCACGAGGCACCACAGTCTTGGTCATTGCTTTTTAACTTTGGGGGTTAATGTGGAATTTGCTCCAAAAGGCTTTGTAATTTCTTTTGGATTTCCTGATATAACCCCTTGGTGTGTGAGCCACATAAATATTCAAACATAGTTAAGTAACTGATATCCCAAGAGAGCACCTGGAAAATGAAGTATGATTGAAGAAGAATGATAGTAAACAAGATCATAAACAAGAAGAATAAAAATATTATATACTTTCCTTTCTTTGCCTTTTCTAAGTGCTGCATGAAGCGCAGCTCTGTTGCAAAATAATGTCTAACATTTATTCTGGAACACATGTTGGCTGGGCACTTTCTCTGTGCCAGACACTGTGTCATGGGCATGTGCTTGGGTTGTCCCCCAGTGTGCCCTATGTGCCAAGTTTCTGCCATCTTGTCTCCATGCTGGCTGACTTCCACCACTGTTTGCCCTACTGGCTGTGGCATTACTGAATAATCCCACTTCCTGTGTGAAAAATGATTTATCTCTCTCTCTTGACATTTGCTTCAATACCCTTCCGTTGGGTCTGAAGGAGCAGCTCAGCAGGGAGCACTCGCCTAGTCTGCAAGAAGCCCTGGGTTCTATCCCAGCACCATGAAAAATAAAGCAAATAAAAAAAAATCCTATTGTTGACCTGCATACCTCAGGGAGGTGTGTGTGTGGGTACCTGGTTACTTCTTCCTTGTTGGTTGCCAATTTTATTGGAGCCATGATCTCCAGACAACTAATATACCTACTTGCATCTAAGAATCCACATGTCCATATATTTGTAGAAACTTCAGTGTCTGCTTACCCTTAAGTACATTAGTGCTAATGAACATTGGCATAAAAATTAACATAGCTGCGCACAGTGGCACACACCAGCCATCCCTGCAACTCGGAAGGCTGAGGTAGGAGGATGGCAAGTTCAAGGCCAGCCTCAGCAACTAATTGAGGCCCTAAGCAAATTGGTGAGACTCTGTCTCAAAATAAAAAAATTAATTAATTAATTAATAAAAAGAGCTGGGAATGTAGCTCAGTCAGAAAGCAAACGTGGGATCTTTTCCATATTTCTATCTGAGCAGAGGTCTAAAGGCCCCGCGGACAGGTATTGTGGCCGTGGCTGAGCACTTGCTCTGCACGACTGGTGCCATGGGGGAGATGAGGACGGCAGCTTGGCTCCTGAGGTTCTGGAAACCAGACAACCACATGGACGCCTATCACTGAAGCCAGAGCGGGGTGCCTGTGATAGATGTGGGCTGAAGTACATGAGGCACGGCCAGCACATCCCATCTGAAGGACCAATAGGAGCTGCAGTGAGAAGGGAGCAAACACTTAGAATAAAAATTAAAAGTAGACTGCAGTGTTGATATATACTGCCACAACGAATTCACCATGGAAAGCCAAGTAGACGCTCCTCCAAAGATTAGAACCAGAACTTTCATGCAACATCGCATCTCGCTTCCAGGCATATACCCAAAGGAACTGAAGTCAGTATGCCAAAGTGAGTCTGCTTTCATGTCAGCTGCAACCCTGTTTACAATAGCTGAGATAAACAACCAAAGGGTCTGGCAATAGATGACTATATGCATACTATTTAGCCATAAAAAATAAAATCCTGCTGGGAATGGTGGTGCACACCTGTAATCCCAGCTGCTTGGGAGGCTGAGGGAGGAGGATTGCTAGATCAAAGCCAGCCTCAGCAAAAACAAGGTGATAAGCAACTCAGTGAGACCCTGTCTCTAAATAAAATTCAAAATAGGGCTGGGGATGTGGCCCAGTGGTTGAGTGCCCCTGAGTTCAATCCCTGGTACAAAAAAAAAAAAAAAAAATCCCTGAATGCAGCTGTTGGACATGATGTTAAGTGAAATAATCCAGAAAGAGAAAGACAATGATCTCGCTTTTATGTGTGCTAGTGCCTTTGTGCTGCTGTAACAAAATGCTGGGAAACATGTAAAGAACAGACATGTATTTTCCCAGACCTGAAGGTAGGAAGTCTAAGCTCAAAGCCACGCCCTCCAGTGAGGGCCTTCTTGCTGGGTCCCCACATGTGAATGGACAGGGACAAAGGGGACAGATGCAGAAGGGCCGGGGGTCAAGCCAGTGGGGCTCTTGAGAAGCCTCCTGGGCATGGGCCTGAATCCTGCTCCTGAGGAAAGGCCACTGGGGCCTAATTTCCACCTAGTACTATCTGCTGCTATTTAGACTGCTCCCAACCTCCCTGTGTGAAAGCATCTGTCACCAGCTGATATAACCTTTAAGATGTAGGGCCTGCAATGTCCTTGAAAGAAATATTGCGTCCCTGGCCCTTTCCTCTCTCCCTCCTCCCCCGCTGCCCTGAGGTGAGCATTTTCCTCTGTCATGCACTCCTGCCACGATGTACGATGCCACCCCAGGCCCAAAAGCAACGAGCCAACTGACCATGGACTGAAACCCCTGAAACTGAGTCTATTAGGTTGACTATCTCAGGCACTGTGTCACAGAGACAGAAATCTGACCAACACACTGTCACATTGGCAAACCTGAATTTTGAAGACATTCAAACCATAGCATTTTAGAATGTAGAAAGAGTCAAACTTACAGAAACAGAGAGAATGGCTGATGCCAAGAGCTGGGGCATGGGGAAAATGTGGAGATGTCAAAAGGCATAAACTTTCAGCTATAAAATGAATATGCTCGGGTCTCTAATGTCCAGAATGGTGACTGTGGTTAATGATGATGCATTTGTTTACTTGAAATCTGAGAACAGATTTTAAATGCCCTCATCGCTCCCTATACACACTTAAACACAAACGGTTACTGTGGGTGGTAATGGATGTGCTAATCTGTGGTATTCAGTACTCGTGTATGTTACGTACGTCAAATCATTCTGTGTATACCTTGCATACATAGCATTTTTACTTCCAATTAAGTATTATTTGAAAATTGCCACTTTAAAATTTTAAATCTTGTCACTCTCAGACATTTACAATGGATGGATGGGGTTGAAGATCATTCCTCCTCCAAGCCCCATTCCCCTCTCCCTCCTTCAGGGTCCTCTCATAATGAGTCTGGAGCTTCTTTGGGGAAGTAGCTCCTTAGCCTGTGAAGAATGGATGTGAGTTCTGCCAGGTCGAGTGGGGAGAAGGTGGCATTCCAGGGAGAGGGTGCCGCACAGGCAAACAGGCCTCGAGGCCGGAGGTTGGAGGTACTTTGGGAACATGCTGTTTGGTTTATCTGCACCAAGCAGCAAGTGCAGGGAGGGGAGGTTGGGGACTTGGAGAGATGGAGTGCTTGAGAGTGAGACTGTCTGTACTCGGGTTTTGAGCACAAGAGGCGTGTGAAGCTGGTAAGAGACCAGAGACAGGAGGCAGAGAGACTGGCTTGGTGGGAGAGTAGGGAGGCCTGAGTCTGGGTGACGGCAGAGAAAGGAGATCCAGGGACCTTGGCGGCTGAGTGTATCAGGTGGCTGTGTGAGTGGAGGTGCCGGCAGCCAGAGGACGGGAATGGAGCTGGGTGCAGGACACCTGAGAGTGGCCACGAGTGGGCTGATCGCGGGGTCGGGGAGGGGTGTTCAACCGGTGGATGTCAGAGTGGAGGCGCAGCTGCTGAGGCCAGAACAGGCCTCTAGAAGGAGGAGGCGTTTACAAACCAGAGAAAAAGACGTGGCGCACACGTCTTTGGGGACCACGAACACCGAAGGGGTAGAAGAGCTTGGACAGGTAAGAAGGAGGCGGCATCCCGGGAAGACACAGAGGCCTCGAGGTGGGGTAGAGAGCTGGAAAGCGCCCGGGAGCCCTTCCTCCTGGGGGCCCAGCTCCCAGGTGAATCCTTGCGGCGTCAAGGACAGCAGCCTAAATTCCGGGCCAGGTACGCTGAGACCAGGTGATTCGCCCGGATACGGGGCTCGCCCAGGACCCGCCCCCTTCCTCTTCCCGCGAAGCGATTGGTGCCGGCGCCTCCGCGTTGCTAGGACAACGCCAGGGTCGCTCGAGGCTCCACCCCGCGCCTTCCGCCACGCCCCCGCCGCGCCCCTTCCTCTTCGTGGGGGCAATTGGCCGGGGCGCCCTCCGGTTGCCCGGGCGGTTTCCCGGCTGCGGCGCGCGCGCCCGGCCCCTCGGCCCACTGGGCACCGCCCCACCCCCGTGGGCGGCGATTGGCCGCGGCGCCCTCCCGTTGCCAGGGTGGCCCGCAGGCTGCCCCGGCTCCTCCCCGCAACTCTCGCCCCGCCCCTCCCCGGCCTGGGGAGGGTGGGGGGCGCGTCTCCATGGCGACGCCGGACGCGCCCGTGAGGGTGGCGGGTACCTGCTGGCTAGCGACGCGGCGGCGGGGATCCCGGCTGAGTCGAGGCCATGTCGGACCTGGGCTCCGAGGAGCTGGAGGAGGAGGGAGAGAACGACATCGGGGTGAGCCTCCGGCAGGAAGGGCTTCCGAGGGCGCGGTGGCGGGGCCTCCGGGGTCGGGCGCGGCGGCCCAGGCGGGCGACAGCAGCGCCGAGCCGCGGCCCCAGGCGGCGGCTGGACCTCGCGGGCCTCCCGGGCGGCGCTGCGTCCCGGACGGCGAGAGGTGAAGCGCCGTGACGTCTGGTTTCCACCTCCCCTCGCGCTCCCCACTCCCATCCCGCCTCCCATTAAAGGCGAAGATTTCCAGCCCGGGGCTTTGGAATTTCCTTCTCCTTGTGTTAACCACAGTGGAGGCATGTCCTTAGATGACCGGATCATCCCAAGCTGCGGTGTCGCCCTTGAATAAGCCATTTCTCTTAACTGAGCTTTGACCCCGCAGGGGTGACTTGAGCGGAGGAACGCTGCTTCCTGGCAGCCTCCAAGCGGTGCTGAGAGGCCCTGCGCTCAGGAGGGGCCAGACATCACCACGCAGGCCCTTACTTTCCTGTTTCCTCTGACCTGACCAGGGTCCTTGGGATTATTCTCTCATTTAGGCAGGCAGAGAGGAGGTAAGATATACAGGTCCACTGAAGTGACTTGGGCTTGGGCTTGTGTGGGCACATTGTTCTTCCCTAAGTCAGGGAAAGACCCCTCTCTGCTGCCAGGTTGGGAACCTTGGCTTCTATGTCTGTGCAATACAGAGTTAAGAGTTCCAGAATCAACAAGGAAATCTAGCACCTCTTCTGTAATGCTCACACTTTTAGCTCTGGGCACCAATGTCCAGCTTCTGCCTGACTTGCTGCTCAAAGCTAGCACTTCTATGCCTGGAGCCACCTGGCCAGTTTGAAGAACCAGTGCCTGGGATTCACACCCCCACTAGCTAGTGCAACAGGCAGAGCAAGCTGCAGTGAAATCCCGGCTCCAGAGTCCTCTGTGCAATGAGTTTGAGGCTGATACTTTACCTGAAATTCCTTCCTTGCTTCCTCTCTCCTGTCTATTCTCCCTACTCTGCCTTAGGTTTCTGATGTAAGCACTTAAAAAAAGTAACTTATTCAAGGTGTGCTTCTGGGAAGATCCAACCTACAATTCCTGTCTAGAAAGCTCTCTAGTTTGTATCCTCAAATGGCTCTATTGATTTGTATTTGTAACCATTCCGTGTCCATAATTTTGAAGTTCAGATTGTATTTGGGGTCACCTTAGAGAATTTCTCTTGATGAGCCACTTAGCAACTCAGTATTGGGTGTAGTAGGAGGCCTTGGATGGGAGATGGGCCTTTGTATGTTTTGATTGAGACTAATCCTGAAACAAATATATAAGGTTACAAATTTTTATTTTTGGCAAGAATTTCTGGGCTAAGCACTACTAGAAAAGGTCAAGAATTAGGGGGTGGCTTGTTTCTGAAGTCTTCATTGTACTGTGTCTGTACTTGTAGCATATTGAGACAAAAGCCAATTCCATGGTTTTAAAGATTTTTTATTTTTTAATTTTTAAATAAATATTACAGTTTATATTTAAGTTCTGCAGATGATGCTGTCAGCTTCCCAGGCCATGTTATACTGCTTCCATCATGTCATTATATGCACTCCCCACTCATGTAGTAAGTGTCATGGAATGTTTATTTTATGAAGGATAGGAAAAATAGGGGGATTACAAGCTTGTGTTTATTTATTTATTTTTGTTGAGACAGGGTCCGGCATCTTCCTACCTATGCACCTGTAGCTGCTGGGATTACAGGCACACAACACCTTTTGTTTTTGGTGATGGAGATCAAACCCACAACCTCATGCACACCAGGCAAGCACTCTGCCACTACACTACGCCTCCAGCCCAATTTACTTTTAGACAGCTACTCAGTTATTTCAACTTAGGCTATGAGTGTTTGACTCTTAGTCTTGTGATAAGGAGTTTGAAAAGCAGATAAACTTTGCTGAGTTAGAACACAGTAGGTAAAGCCCAGTACCTTCCCACCCTTCTCCCTGCTGTCAGAATTTCCTTGCAGGGCAAAGTTCTCTTCAGGTTACTCTAGGTGCCATTTGAAGGAAGATTGACTTCTCTTGGGACACTTGCTTTTTTAGTGCTGGATTATTGGATGATGGGAAGAGGGAGGTGTCTGCAGACCTGCCCCAGCTACCTGTGCTACTGCAGAAGCATATTCCCACAAACAGCAGAGCACATTAGCACTCTGCACACACTGGTCAATCAGCACAGCACACTGCAAGCCCCCGTGTTGGGGGAAGTGAGGCTCCCACATGCACCAATGCCCTAGCTGTGTGACCCTGGACCAGTGCTGCTTCACAGCAGGCTTGATCACCCGCATCACCTGCATGATGGAGTAACTGAATGTATGCCGAGGTTTGGGAGGATTCATGGGCACAATATGTACAAAATGCTTGGCATGTAGTTAGCATACTGTAATGAATGTTACCTGTAATTCTCTTAATTTCTTTTACCCAGGAATATGAAGGGGATCGGAATGAGGCAGGTGAACGGCATGGACATGGGAAGGCGAGACTGCCCAATGGCGACACCTATGAGGGGAGCTATGAATTTGGTAAAAGACATGGCCAGGTCAGAATCAGTGACTTAGGCGGGTGGTTTTCCCTACTGATTATTAGTGAATATGAAATTCAGGAATGATATCAATTATACAATCGATGTATTTCAGGGGATCTACAAATTTAAAAATGGTGCCCGATACATGGGAGAATATGTTAAAAATAAAAAGCATGGTCAAGGCACGTTTATATATCCTGATGGGTCCAGATACGAAGGTAAATGTTACCACAATCACATTCTGGTTTGCAGAGGTTCTGAGTTTTGCCTTTTTATTTCTATCTTTGAACTCATCTGTGGGTACTGTAGTATACAGAAAGCCTACTGTTCTTCATGTTATCAGTCAGTAAACACAAATAGTGTTCCTGTTTTCACAGGGTTGGCCCAGCAGTCAGAAACCTTGTAACTACAGTGGGAAATTTGACTCTCCCTGGTGCCAGCCCACGCCCTTCTGAGGCCTGGGGACTGGGAGCACAGGCCACAGGTGTCACAGGGCTCCATGGCTCCAGGTGCTCTGTAGCATTCGCCCCCTGAAGTCCTTGCTGTTTTCCATCCCTGACAGCCCCTCTTCTGATGGACACATGGCTTCTTCAGACCCCATGGTTCCCTTCAGCGAGGGGGCTGTCTGCTAAGTGGAGCTCCTGTCTGCCAACATTCCTCACATGCTGACATTATGTCACAGATGACTGTGCCACCTTATTTCTAGGGACCTCATTGCTGCCCTTCTGCACCACATCCTCTAGTGTGATTGCAACAGTCATATCGCAGACCTGGCAGAGAGCAGGTGGGGAGTAGGCTGTGCACCTCTGGGAACTGAGTGCAAAATTCTGTGTTCTGTCCCTTCCCCCTGGATAAAGTTATCTGCTTGTCATCAGATTTCCAAAAGGTCCCAACCTTGGAGTGTGGTGATGACAGGTGATGTTGCATTTGTCTTTGTCTTCCTGCCTTGGCCTCCTGGCCTGCAGCCTGAGGACGGCATTAGCACAGGGGAGCACACGGAGCCCTGCCCAGTGACCGCTGGCAAAGACCACGGCATGACGAGGTGACAGCATCACTTCACGTGCAGCCAGGCTCCTGTGTGGGTAGCTCTCTGCCCCCCGGCACAATGCTGAGACCATCATGGAAAGGAGGGGGGCTTTCTCCTGGCTCGTGGTTTTAGTCCAGGTCATTGGGACACATTGCTTTTGAGTGTCAGCTGAGGCTGTGGATCATGGTGGAGTGATCAGTGAAGCAAATCTCTTACCTCATGGCAGCCAGGAGGTGAAGGGAGACAGGCAGGGACTGGGTGCCAATGTCCCCTTCAAGGGCACGCTGCTGTGACCCAACTTCCTCCCACTAGGCCCCACATTAAAGGTCCCACCACCTCCCAATAGTGCCTCAGGCAGGGGCCACGCCTTCAACACATGGCCTTTGGGGACACCGATCCAAACCACACCTGTCCTGTCCTAGATAAAGCAAGGAAAAGTGGTGATTATAGAAAGGGGATGCCGTCAGTTCTGAGCCAAGCTGGAGAGGGTATGTGCCTGCCCCACTAGAGGTGGAGTTTGTGTTGGATTGTTTCCTAAATCTTAGAAGCCCGCGCCAGCATGAGCACCATCTGCTTTTTAAATGAACTTTAAACACTTTAGGGCTTAATTTAATTCTTTCCAATTCCTTATGAGCCCAATCTCAATCTTAATTTTAGTGTGAATGCCGAAACAATTCAGACAACATAAACAGTAAATAAAAAAAAAATACTCAGAATAAGCCTTTGCAGGAACTTTTAATATGGAGATTAACTAACTAAAGGAAAACTCATGTGACTCAGGACACCAAGTGCATGGGTCTCCACACCAAGCCCAAGCCGCCTCCAGCTCTGCTGACAGCTGGGCTCCCGGGGTTCTGCCCAATGCTTGCACTGACTGCCCAGAGTGAGTTAGTGTCACCCGCAGCCCCACAAGGCTGCTTCCTATTCAGATGCCAGGCGACCCACTCTTCTGTCCACTTTAATGGCTAATCATGGCTTCCTGTGACCTCTTCCTCATATTTGGTGATTTGATTTAATGGCTCACAGAATTCATGGAAAAACTTTACTGTTACTGGGTTATTATAAAGGTTATTCCAAAGGAGACAGATAAATCGTCAGATGAAGAGGTACACAGGGTGAGAATGGAAGGGTCCAGATGGTCTCATAACCTAGGGGCATGAGATGTAGTCACTGTCCAGAGATTTCTTCTCTGACTAAAGCTTAAATAAGTGTCTCATTTCACGAAGACAGTAATGGAATCTCAAGTCAGAAGCTATGATATTGTGGGCTCAGTAAGTCAAAGATCTTCTAATCACCAAGTCTAACTGTGACTGATTGATCCATCTAATGGCAGGATGGCTACCTGCAGGGCAGTGTGCTCAGCCTCAGGACCATGCAGCTTAAGGCCCAGGACTGGCCTCCCTGCGGCTCAGACGGGTCTGAGGAGGGCGCTGAGGAGGGTGTGCGGATCCAGAGCTGCAGGAGATGAGCTGGGAGGTGTTCCTGGGCTGCAGGTGCCCGGGGGTGGTGGGAGATGAGATTGCAGGGGTGGACGGATACCACTTGTCAGAGAGGCCCTTGGACCACCTCTGTCCATTTTGGAGTTTGGGGATGAGGCTGGTTCAACCTGTGAGGCTTGAAAGGGGAAGGGGCGTCACTACTGCATGCTGTCTTGTTGCCTGCCACACAGAACTGAAGAAAGTGCAGTTTCCCAGTGAAACTGGAGAGACACGCGCTGCGATGGCTTCATGGTGGCCTGGCTGGAAGCTCTGAGGGGCAGTGAGCCTGGACTCCAGGAGAGGGGACTTGCAGAGGAGAGTCATGGCATTGGAACTGGACGTGCCGGAGTTCCATTCTCTCTGGGGCTCCACTGCGACTTGGGCAATGCACGTGGTCTCTGTGTCTGGCAGGCCATGTCGGTTTCTGCATATACCAAGTGCTGGAGGCCAGCCCGTGTCTGGCATGCTGGTGCTGCGTAAATGCTAGTTCCTTCTCTGTCTGGCTGGGCCTGCAGTGTTGGGATCTGGCTTACCAGCATCTCAGAGGACAGGAGAGCTTCGTGTGGGAGCTTTTCTTTTTAAATAGTCTCTAATCCCCAGAATGCCAGACTGGGAGCCCTGGTAACAATGGCGGGGTTGGCATCTGACCCCCTGCTCTCCCAGAGGAAGGCCCAACCCCAACCAGCCAACCACCTGTAGGGGCTACTCCTGAAGAGAAATATGATTATAGAACTTCTGTTGCCAGATCCAGAATGATGAGGAAGTAGAGGACTTTGAAAAGAGTGAAATGCACAATTAAAGCAGTATTAATGAAGTTTCTGAATGTCGTCCCCTTGGCTCATGGCCACTCAAGACGCCCCAGCAGGTGACCTTTCTCCAAACTGCCTGCTCAGTTGTACAGGGCTGATTGCCCTGGGCAGAGTCTCTGACTTTGAGTAGGACTTAAAAAAAAATTTACTCACCAGACCCCATTGGCATAAAATTTAGTGTCTTTTGTAATTTAATTGGCCTCTTTAACTTCTTAAAAATGTGTGCAAAATATGTAGTACATTTTTCTTATGGCGCAACCCTGGATCCCAGCTCACGTGCTCAAGAGAAGGGAGATGTAGTCATTTTGTCCCAGTCTTTTGCTGGGAAGAAACCAAATGATGTAACTGTTCCAGCTGAGGTGTCTTCCCCAGGGGTGTGTGGAGCCGGCCCCCCGTGGCTCACAGAGGCCAATTCTGCACTTCTATATGTAGCTTGAAATTGGCCACAGCAGGACGATCGCCACCACAGAAATCGGTCGATGCTGCAAATCCAGGCACATTATTGTCCCTTAAGATGCAGGCCGCTCCTCTGGGACATCTGCACATGATGTATGTCCTCATGGCTACCTCAGGTACCTAATGTGTGTTGTTTCGCGGATTTCTTAAATGTCTGACTCTGCCCCCCGTTGCTCATCTGGGAACCTGCCCACACATCACATCTGGGAGCCTGGCCTTGGTAAGCCCACCCTTTTCTGAGCTGTTTTTCAGGCAGTGGGCTCTGCTGCTGTCGACCTTCTATGGATGGCACACAGGCCAGCCTCTGTCCCCAAGTTGGTGCACACTCCTCCAAGACAGTGTCATCAGAACATGTTCTTCAGAAAGTGCTCAGGACACTGTTGTTGCTGGACAAATTCTAAAGGGATTGAAGAACGTGTAGCAGTGCCTTCTGTGGACAGACTTCGGGTCTTTCCTGGAAACACACCTTGTGGGTGACTGGCATCTCCTGGGCACACCCTGGGCTCTTACCTCCACGTGGGTGTGTGTCCAGCGTTCCTGCCAGCCAGGAGCTTATCCAAGTTTGGGGGCCCTCATTACCTTAAGAAAAAGGATGTAAAGTTGGTAAAGAAGTGAATTTCTACTGCTAATGAGAAATAAGGATACGTCAAACATTTAAAAATACCACCACAACACAGTCCAAGGGTAACTGAGGTTTTTAATTTTTTTTTATGGTACTGGGAATCGAGCCCAGGGCTTCCTGCCAGTAATTTTTATAAATTAATATCTGACACACTTCGAGACCAGCTTTCCCACCATGGTTATCTAACACTTTCTGAATACCTCTCCATAAGAAAACAATTTTGTAATATTTTTATGGAGATAATAGAAGGCTGATTCGTCTTTTCTCATTGATGACCACATTTATCAGACTTAGCTGTTGAGTTCTCATGGTCTAGGAAAGCTCTGTTCAGCTGAATGATTTGTTATTGGTGATAGGTCAGTTTTTTCTTTTTCTGTTCTCACAGTGCTGGGGACTGAACCCAGGGCCTGGTGCGCGCTAGGCACATGCTGACACTAAGCCCCCCAGCCCCCCCCACCCCTGGGGAGGTGACCATGTGAGCGCAGGCCTTCTCAGTTTTCCAGCACAGGCTTTAATGGACACTCTTTGCTCTAGTCCTCACTGCAGGGCTGGGTCGTGAGCCTGTGATGTGGTTGCCAATTTCCTTATTTCCCATCTAGTCTTCAGGTAATTAGGAAGGCCAGTGTGGAGTGAGTGGGCAAGGCCAGCAGGCCAGGGAAGGGGGCACAGAGGACTCCCTGAGCCTGGAGGCTCGGTGGGTGGAGGAGGGAAGCTGGTGAGTGCCGAGGCTAGACCCCTGAGCTCGATTGACTTGTCGCTGGATGCCGAGGGCAAAGAATGGAGCCTGGCATCAGGATCTCCGGCAGCAGGCCAGACAAGCTTGGCTGGATCTCGCCATGCCCCTGCCTGTAGGTGCCAGGGATGACTGTGGCCCATGGGCACACACTGCTGCAGACCTGTCCAGGGAACCAACCCAGCTCTCTCTTAGCTGCTCTCCAAAATGCTCGGCCACCACATGCCAGCGGCACAGGGAGAGGGGCTCAGAGGAAGTCAGAGGAGGCCCTGCGGCCTTCACCCCTGGGGTTCAAACTCTCTCTTCTGTGGAATTTCCTGAGCCCGTGGCTCAGGGCATCATTCCCTGCTTCTCACCTGGGCCTGCTTTTGTGTTGTCCCTTGCAGGGGAGTGGGCGGATGACCAGAGGCACGGCCATGGCGTGTACTACTACGTTAATAACGACACCTACACCGGGGACTGGTTCGCTCACCAAAGGTTGGTCTGCCCTCGGCCTTAGGGCTTATTCTGGAATAGGAACACGGTGACAGATGTGTTCAGTTGCTAGGGTTTGTCAGCAAAGTCGTGACCAAAGTCCACTTCCAAGAGTGTATCTTAGTGGCCTGTGGGAGGTGTGGAACCCAAGCTTCCTGTGTTTGG
This sequence comes from Ictidomys tridecemlineatus, assembly GCF_052094955.1. NCBI lineage: Eukaryota > Metazoa > Chordata > Mammalia > Rodentia > Sciuridae > Ictidomys > Ictidomys tridecemlineatus. Next base: position 213,554,663 of record NC_135479.1, on the reverse strand, counting down.
ACCCAAATGGCTTGTGAGGTGGCCTCCGTCTAGGCCGTCCGTGATTTCACCGTCGGCCATGAACCCGGAAGTTCTTTCAGGAGGTGAGGCGATGCACTGGGCCCTTGTCTTAACCAGGCACGGGCAAGGCACCTACTTCTACGCAGACACGGGCAGTAAGTACGTCGGCACCTGGGTGAATGGACAGCAGGAGGGCGCGGCCGAGCTGGTTCACCTGAACCACAGGTACCAGGGCAAGTTCATGAACAAAAACGTAAGTCCGTGGGAAGGGAGATCTGATGATGGCTGGGCACCCCCTTCCCTAGCCCTGCAAGTGGGATGGAATGGAAAATATGGAAAACACAGGGTGGACCGCTGACGCCCAGAGGGCAGGCGGTGGGCGGGGCGGGGGGACACTGGCCTGCTTCTCTGCCTCAGTAGCTGTCGCCTCATCCTCCGGCAGAGCCCTGTGTGTCTTTATGACACAACGTCCTGCCCTCTGGTTCTATGTGTCCCTGCTTCCTGGTAGGTCAGGCATCAAGTCTTTATTTCCTGGATTCAGTCTGTGGATGCTTTGGTCTGTCTCCCCTGGCAGGGGTGGAGCTGCAGCCCTGGGGAGGAAGACCCTGAGCTGCCTTCTGCTGCTGCAGGCAGCCACCACCCAGGGCGGGGTGGGGGTTGCAGGCTGGCCAGAGTGCCTGCCTGGCTCTGGAGGCCTCCTGTGGGGCCCTTTCTGCTCGCAGAATTCTGGCTCTCACAGGGTGCCAAGGAACCCTGAGGAGCTCAGAACCTGCCACCTGGGCATTGTGGTGGCTTCGACCAGGTCCAGAGTAGAAACTCCCTGTCAAGAGCGTTTGCTGAGCAAGTGGTTGGGCTCCCCTCAGGCACGTCATTGTGCTCTAAGCATTGATTTGGAAGAATCAGTAAGCTAGATAAGGCTGATCCGAGGAACTAGAGTGAAAATGCAGGCTTTGTCCTCCAGTTAGGAGACCTAAGGTCACAAGTGGCATGCGGGGACCTGGGAAGGGAGGGTGGAGTCAAACCCCAGCCCTTTCTGGCTGACCGGCGAGGAAGGCCCCTCTGCTCTCACCTTTACCAGGGAGGTGACGCTGGAATGACCAGTCTGCTGTTGTCTCTGCTTCTCCTTTTATTAGCAGTTCTGTCTGTAAAGGCCTCCTCCTCCCTTGGCTCACCTGCACACACCTGTTCTATAGATAGAGGTGTCGCAGGACCCTAGAATTGCAAGGGAGCTCCTTAAACTGACGGATTATAGCCCTGCCTTGCTGGGAGGGTTTAGGTAGGTCGGGCCATAGAGCACAGAGGCTGGGCGACGGAGTGCTGAGCTTTCACACCACAGCGGTTCTGCAGGCGGTGGTTCCAGCAGCAGGAGCACGCACCTTCTCACCAGCACTGGCCATTGTCAGGGGCGGAGGTCCTCCTGTTGCCCGCGCGTCTCCCTGGGCACTAGTGAGCTGAAGCATTTTTCACAGCATTAGTGCTGGTTTGTGTTTCTCAGAAAATGGCCCATTCATGTCCTTGCTGACGAGCGGTATCAACAGTGTGACCCGGGTAGAGATACAAAGAGGGACACAGAGTCTGAGGCAGGTCCCAGGGGACATTGCACTCGAGTGCTTGGTGTGGCTTCATTTCACATTGATGAGGGATTGACGGGGTGGCGTCAGGAAGTGGCCTGGGACAACTTGGTGTCCATGTGGGTAAGAAGGTTTCAGGGTTCCCTCAGCCTACAGAGGTGGGTGCTTCCCAGGAACGAGGAAGAGGCTTTAGTAATGAGATCCATTTAAAAAAGCTTAGTAGACTTAAATTCATAAGAATAATCCTTTATAAATAGAAAACAGTATAAAGAAAATTTAGAGGATGAGTGACAAAGGGGGTTAGGATATGCGCAACTTTTAATATATAAAGCACGTTCCTCCATGTGATTTAAACAGTCTCCATAAACACGTACGATCATTACGTGTTAATCGAAGATTTAGAAGATTGTTTGAGGAGATAGAAATGTTAACTACTCTCATTTGATCATAACCCAAAACATACCTATGTGAAATTATGGTAACCCATTTATACAGTCAAAAACTCAATTTAAAAATTATGAAAATCTTAAACACCTTTGCTAATAACCTAAAAGGTATAACTTAGAATTATGAGATTTCCAATTGTTACATAAAAACCATCAAGATAGAACAAAATGTTAATGTTTAGGAAGAATAAGGGTTTGAGGACTTGGAGACTCACTCTGTAGAAATGAAAATCATTCAAGCCTCATCCTGGTTGGAACCCATGAATGTTGTAGTCCAGGAATTCACTTCTGGAATCGTGCCCAGGGGTGTACCTCAGAGCGGGCTTCCTGTCCTCCCACAGCAGGTGTCAGCAGTGGTCACCGAGCCAAGGGGTTCCCTCCCCAGGTGGAGGACAGCCAGGCTGATGGCTGCCTGTGGCAGGAGGTCTTTCTAGGGCATGGATGGAGTCACATTGCAGTGTCGTAGTGTTTTAAATGGCCCTGTCTACTAGCGATGGGGTCACAGAGGAGGTGTCCGCACGGGGCAGCGGCCCTCTTGGGAGTTTGCCTGTGGTCAACTCATCAAAGCTGTAGGTATGAATAGGTCAACTTTTATAAAGTAGTAAAATGTGGCTGAAGTTTTACACCATAACTAGACAGGACACATACGTGGCAATCCTGCTGGACCGGCCCGGGGACGTGGTGTGGGGTGGGCTCTGTGCTGGGTGTCATGCCTCGAGAGTGATGTGCTTGGGGTTCTCTTTGCTCGCAGCCTGTCGGCCCCGGAAAGTACGTGTTTGACATCGGCTGTGAGCAGCATGGCGAGTATCGTCTGACAGACACGGTGAGTGGAAGACTGGCTGTCGTGGGCGTGCTCAGAGGAAGGGCTGGGTAGTGGCGCGGACCCTGCTGGTCAGGGTGATTTGTGAGGGGCGCTGTGCCAGCTCTTCTTGGTCTGCGTGAGCTCGGGTGGGGCTCAGCCACTGGAGCTGCTGAGCGTCCTTTCACAGTTGTGCAAGTCCAGACCTGGGTTTTGTGAAGAGGAACCAGCTAGTCCTGAGTCAGAGAGTTCTGGACAGTGTTAGGTACCAGAAGGACAACGAAAATCTGTCACCAGTGCTACCACAATTTGTCTGGTATTTGTTCACATGTTGGGTGTACACCTTGAATCTTTTAAAGCCTGGCTGGTAAATGATTTTTCTTTCCTTTCCAGTATTTAGCGTTGATATTAATACTAAATTGATGTTCCCTGCTGAACATTAAATGAGCCAGATAATATCATCATCCTGAGGCATCTAGGTACGGGTGTGTGTTGGGGGTGTTGGTTTCATTCCTGTCATTAATGTCTGAGTGGTGCCTGTGCCTAATTGGCAACTTAGTGAAATTTCCTGACCATGGTGCTAGTTTTGAGCCTTGGACTTGCTTCTTTACTGATATCATTCTCACTGTGAGAAGTTCTGAATTTTTCAAAAGAGACTGAGCCTGGAAAAAAGTGTTGAATTGTGTTTTTGTTTTCTTTTTACACAGGAACTCTGAAGTTCCTATGTACCCTTTCCTAATGATCTAAAAATAGATTGTAAGCACACTCTCCCATATCCACATATTCTCTTTCTTGAAGAGAGCTGGAGAACCGAATTCTTGGTGTCAACCACCACACCAGTGCAGTGGTGTCTCCCATCTGAGGGGCTCTGATCCATGCCCCCCCAGTGAATACCTGAAACTATGGATGGTGTGGAGTTTGCGTACACTGAACTTTTCCCTGGATGTACACGGTCACCATGAAGTTTTATTTATAAAGCAAGAGGTTAGCAAGGCCAGAAATGAAATCTAGCAAGCATGACATGAGTCTGTATACAGTCATGTGGATGTTGCCTCATGCATACCTTGTTGTACTACAGATCTCAGTGACCGTAACATATTATTTTTTTCTTTTCTTATTGAGAACTTTTCCCTTTAAACGAAGCACTTTGCAGTTTTTCTTAAACCTGTCCAAATTGCCAACATTTGGATATTTCTGTGATTTGGGGCCATTTTTAAGTAAAAGTAAGAGTCACTTGAACACTGTGAGACCACGATGGACAACTGGGTCATCTAGACAGCTACTGAGTGAGTGATGGGTAGGTAGCATATACAGGCTGGACGCCGTGGACGAAGGGACAATTTGGTCCCAGGTGCAGCAGGGTGGGACACTACTCAGGACGATGTTCACTTTAAAACTTACCAGCTGTTTACTTCTTGAGTGCTCCATGTGATGTTTTCAGACCAGGTGGACCGTGGGCAGCTGAAACCGTGAAAAGTGAAACTGTGGTCAGGTGGGCTGCCGTCTCTCCCAGCTGTGGCCGAGGCATTTCAGATCGGCTTGCACCACCCATGGGGACTGTGTCGCCCTGACTCTTCTCCACCACTTTCAGGTGCTCATGAGACGAAGGCAGGTCACCCTTGCTCACTGAGGGGCTCTGCTTGGCACTGCTCAGGGCTCCTGCCTGACATCATCTGGGGGAATGTCCTTCCTTTACCTTCTGCAGGCCCCAGCTTAAATCCTGACTGAATTCACAACCAGTTTTTGCGTTCAGTGTTCAGGTAACTTTCAAACCTGACTTTCTCATTTTTCTCCTTAAACTCTTTCAGATGCTAAAATTGAAGGCATCTTTGCCCCTTGACCTGCCATGGCTAGTGGATGCTCAGGCCCTCCTAGCTGTCCCCTGAGTGGCCAGGGACTGCGTGGTCTCCAGAGCACCTGCTGTTGGCCCGACTCCTCTCCTGGGATGCTGCCCTTCCTGTACTCTCTCTGGCTGTGGCTACTCGGTTCCCCCAAACAACCCACTGTCCTCTGTGGTCTACAGAGTAGTTGTCCACCTCCTTTCAGTGACCAGAATCTCCTGTGGTCTCACACAAACCTGACCTCTTAGCTGTGTGTCTGCTGTTTTGCTTTGGATCCCCTTGATGCAGCTAAGAGCCACCAGCCAGGGTCAGGTCCTGGCTAACCAGAAATTGACAGGCTAAAACAGAGGCTTCACCGCCCTGAGCACGGTCTCTTCAGGGACCCCAGGTGCTCCACTCAATTCAGGGTGGCTTCCACAAGCCATCTGTATCTGGGAGAAGTGGAGGGGAGTGGGACGTGTTGTCCCACCGTGTGCTTCTCTAGCAAGCTGCAATTGTGTTTGAAAGTGGCCACGACACACAGTCGGAAAAGCCATCAGCCTCATGGTTCAACATGATGGTGACACACTTGGTACATTTGCTAGGCTCCCCGGGTTGGACACCTCCCACCTGTCCCCCAAAAGAACCTGGTTGTGAATCTAGCATGTTGCCCCCACTGGTAAGAATCAGGGGCCATGTTTCCTGCATAGGAGCTGGTAAATCAACTGAAGTGCTCACAGCCCACGGGACAAGCCTGGCCCACCTCCTGTCCTTTTAATGAACTCCTTGGTTTAGCCAGGTGCATGGGAACACTTGTAATCCCAATGACCAGGGAGGATGAGGCAGGAGGATCGTGAGTTTGAGGCCAACCTCTGCAAGTTAGGCCCTGAGTAACTTAGTGAGACCCTGTCTTAAAATAAAAAATTTTGAAAAGGCCAGGGGATATAGTTCAGTGGTGTAGCTCCCCTGGTGTCAATTCCTGGTACCAAAATAAAATAAAATAAAATTGTGGGTGTAATGTGTTTGTATAGATCTGTAAAACAAAACTTGCTTATATTTTATTTTTTTGCGGTGCTGGGGTTTGAACCCAAGGCCTTGGATGTTGTAGGCAAATGCTCTACCACTGGGTGACACCCAGCTCACCATGTTTTTTGAGACAGGATGTCACCGTGTTGTCCTGGCTGGCTCTGACTTCTGCTCCAGTGACCCTTCTGCCTCAGCCTGCCATGTGGCTGGACCACACACCTGCCTGCGTTTGGCCATTTCAAAGCACACAGTTCAGTGGCACTAAGGACACACTCTGAGTCTTGTCCACCGTCCCAGTGGAAAATGCCCGCCTGGCAATGGTACCCTGTCACCCCTCCCACTTCCCCAGTGGCACCGAACCTGCTTTCTGTGCCATGAATGTGCTCTTTCTAGATAGATAGTGTATACAAATGGACTCACACAGTCTTTGTCCTTCTGTGACCAGCTTATTCACTTGACAAAGAACGTAGTGTTGTCCTCCAGGGTCAGTCGCATTGTGGCCAATGTCAGACTCTCCTTCCGTTTTGTGACAGAGTGACATTTGTTGCCTTGTAGGACGGGCTCCTCCATGCTTCTGTCGATGGTCATCATCGGCTTCTGCTTGTGGTGATCGTGAAGATGCTGTTGTGAACGGGTGTACCAGGCCCCATCCGAGTGTCTTTTCGAGTCTTGGGGTGTTACCTGGGGGGCACTGCTGGGCAGCATGGTGTCCTGCTGCTTAGCTTTCTGAGGGGCTGCTGGATTCTTCCTACAGTAGCTGTGCCATTTCCCTCTGCCCAGTCCTAGGAGGGGGGCCTACCTCTTGTTTTTGCAAATAGATTTATTGGTACTAGAACCCAGCCGCTGGCCCACGGACACTACCTACGCTGCCTTCACACTGCCAAGGCAGAACGGGCACCTGCTGCAGTCGCCATGTATGGGTCAGGGCTCTCTAGAGGGAGAGATCAACAGGAAGGATGATTATAGCAGGGGGACTGATTAGGCTGGCTCACATGACCAGAAGCTGGACAGTCCACAGTGGTCGTCTGCAGGCTGGAGAGCTGGAGGAACCAGTAGCTGCGCAGTCCAAGAGGCTGAAGCCCCAGAACAGGAGGGATCAATGGTGCCACTTGTCTGCGACCTAAGCCTCCTGGAGAATCACCGGCAGAGTCCCCTTTGGAAGAGAAGAAGGGAGAGTCCTACATCCTCAGAGGATCCTCAGCAGCAATCAAGGACCCGTTCAAGAAGAATGGAGCTTGCATCTGCTGCCCTCCCTGGTTCTTCCACCTTTTACTCCATTCAAGCCTCCATCCTATTGGGCGGTGCTGCCCATGCTTAGGGAGGGTCTCCATTTCAGTTGGCTGTCCCACATGCCAATCACTCCTAGACTCACCCTCACGGACACATCCATAATCTTATTCGTCCTTGGCATCTCTTAATTCAGTCAAATTGACCATGACACACTGTAATGGCCCCCCAAATCTAAAACCTTTGTTGAAACCCCTCCGGGTCATTAAATTAGTTTAGCAGACTGTGAATCACAGTTTGAAAAACAAATTCATAGAATAGAAACCTCCAGGGGATCTTGGTGGTAGAGACCAGAGCACTGGGCTTGTGCCTGTGGGCCACACTGCTGGAGGTCTCCGGTGGACCGCAGTACCGCAAGAGCTGCCCCACACTTCTCTCCATCCCCTGGTGCCTGTGGTGCAGACTTGTCCATGGCTCCTCTAGGGCCTTCATGGGGAGAAAGTGACATGCTTTTAAGTTCTGATCTTTTTTGTTATTAACTACTTTAGATACCCCCCCTCTTTCTAACAAAAGTCCTGTGTTTAGTGCTTCTTTCTAAATGATCTTCCCTCCCTCCCTCCATTCCTTCCTCTGAAATGATATGCCTTGCACCAGGTTCCTGAGTGTGTTAGTTTGCTGCTTTAACAAAGCACCATAAACCGGCTGACTTACACAACAGAAATTAAACAACAGAAATTTCTGTTTTGGGATGGAGGCAGTAATTTAGTCCATCACACCAAGGAGACAGAATCCAGGAGTCTGGGTTGTGCATGCAAGTTTTATCGGTGCTCCGGGGTCGGTGCTTGGAGAGGGAGTGAGGGAAGCAGGTTGGGCAGAAGCGGAAAGGAGCTCTCAGGTGACCTGGGGAGCTCTGAAGCTGGGATGGTTCCTCCATATTTGCTGAAGGGCAGCAGGGACCAGGCGGCAGGTGTCTGCTGCCGTGGACGGTGGTGTGGGGCCCCCGGCTCTGCAGCATTTCTGGTGGAGGCTGTCCCTTGGGAGGGACTCAGTTATGAGCAGCAGTTGCCACTGTGGCCTCCCAGCAGCGGGAGGCAGGAGCTTGGGATCCTGGTGGAGGATGTGCTGGTGCGTGGAGGGCCGCTGCCCCTGGGAAGTTTCCCAGAGTGGGGACCCTGGACCAGGAGTGTCAGTGTCCTTGCGCCTAGAGGCCACCACCCAGACTACTGAATGCATGCATGGACTCTGCAGGTGGGTCTGCAGTCTGGGTTTCACGGAGCTTTCCGGTGGCTCTGCTGCAGGTCAGGTTGAGCCCTGCGGTCCTGGAGCACTGGTGTCCCCTTCCTGGTGAGGGAACTCAGACACTTTGAATCCAAGTGGAGTAATTTATTTCTGAGCGACTCAGAGGAAGACGAGTGTTGCTCTTTCCACAGGTATTACCATCTGTGCGACAGTGAGACTGCCACATTTATAGGGTTGATGCTCAGCTTTTTGAAATTTTGTGATAATTACAGAGCTGAGAAGTAGACAAATATGCTTGTCAAAGTTGACATATGTGGGCTGCCAACAATTGTTGGAATTACATGTTGTTACAAAAGGCTCCATGTTTAGAGATGCTCACCTCCCGTTTCGCTTTCCTGGAATGCTATTGCCCAGAATTGTTGACGTGAGGACTTCCATGTTTACCCCTCTTGTCACTCTCGGGGCTTGTCTGATGCTGATGTTCTTTCCGTTGTTTATATCAACACATCAGAGGGGACTTGCAGCCTGGGCTGTCCCCTAGCTCCTGCCAGCTGCTGGGACGCCGGGCCTGGGAGCTCCCGGGGCCTGGAGGGAAGCAGCACTGCTTGGTCTTCCTTGTCATCTCATGCCGGGGTGGCGGGAGATGGGTCTGACCATGGAGGAGGGTCACACAAAGGCTCTAACAATTCAGAACCTGCCCTTTCTTTCTTTGCTCTTAATGTTTCAAACCAAGGTTATATAAGTGTGGGTGAATTTTACATTTCTGTACTTAAAACAGGAAAGAGGAGAAGAGGAGGAAGAAGAGGAGACATTAATAACTATTGTCCCAAAGTGGAAAGCTACCAAAATCACAGACTTGGCCCTGTGGACACCGACCCTCGCTGAGGAGCAGCCCCCCACTGAGGGGCCGGGCCAGGAGGAGGTGGTGGGAATTGAAGGTGCGGAGCCCCAGTCTGTGGGAGCCGCGTGCCGCTCACCTGTGTGGTGGTCTCCCTGGGGGGGCCCGTGGGCCAGTGTGGGGTGAGGACATGGTCAGCGTGATCATTTGGGATCAGCCACCCTCAGGGAGAGGAGGCGGGGAAGACAGGATCCAGGGGACGGAGGAGCATCCCACGAACGTGCAGGCCTCAGCTGCCCGGGTTCCTGGGACCCCAGGTGTCAGGGCCAGCACGGCATGTGCCTGTTGGCCGGGTGACAGTGCTGGTGACAGTTCCTTCCTGGAGGAAGATCCAGGCAGCACTCTCCCCCCACCACAGTGTCACCCAGGGTGTCGTCCACATGCCACAGAAAGTGAGGGGGCTCTAACCGGGTGACTCCGCCCTTGCTGGGGTCGAGAGCCACCTCAGTAGAGAACAGTTGGATCAGCACTGGCTAAGTACTGGTTCCCATAACTGGAAAGGGAGTTTACGGGACAGGCTCAGGCGCAGCCGGGTCCCGCCAGCACTCTCTTCCCTCTGGGATTAACGGTTGGACTCTACTGAATCGTTGCACAACCAGCTCAGGAGCCGCGAGGCCCAGAGGTCTCTCTTTCTCAATATTCATATCCAGATCCTCAGAAGGAGGCGGCATCGGGAGCCATTTGCTGCAGTGGGGCTGGGAGTGCTGTGGGCCGGGCTCAGGCTGCAGCTGGTGGGGGTCCTGGAAGAGAGCAGGGCTACTCTCAGGGGGAGGGAGGCCCACGCCAGGGAGCTTCCCGGGCACTGGTCACCTCCTTTACCGCTGTCCTCACCTTCTGCTGCTGGCTTTGTGACAGGCCGAGGAGAATCAGAGGAGGAAGCCCAGGACATGCCCGAGGGCTATGAGGGCGAGATGGAGATGCTGAGGCCCTTAGGCGAAGACCAAGACATGTACCCCGAGGAGGCCCGGGAGTACGGCTACGACCTGGACCAGGGTGAGGGGCGCCAGGGAGAGGGGCGCCAGGGAGAGGGGCGCCAGGGTGAGGGGCGCGAGGGCGGGGGGTGCGAGGGCGGGGGGTGCAAGGGCGAGGAGCACAGGGTGAGGAGCGTCAGAGTGAGGAGCACCAGGGTGAGGGGCACCAGGGAGAGGGGCAGCAGGGAGAGGGGCACCAGGGTGAGGGGCACCAGGGAGAGGGGCGCAAGGGAGAGGGGCACCAGGGTGAGGGGCACCAGGGTGAGGGGCACCAGGGAGAGGGGCAGCAGGGAGAGGGGCAGCAGGGAGAGGGGCACCAGGGTGAGGGGCACCAGGGTGAGGGGCACCAGGGAGAGGGGCACCAGGGAGAGGGGCGCAAGGGAGAGGGGCGTGAGGGAGAGGGGCGTGAGGGAGAGGGGCCCGAGGGAGAGGGGCGCGAGGGTGGGAGCACAGGGTGAGGGGCGCGAGGGCGGGGGGCGCAAGGGCGAGGAGCACAGGGTGAGGGGCGCAGGGTGAGGAGCGTCAGGGGGAGGAGCACCAGGGAGAGGAGCGTCAGGGGGAGGAGCACCAGGGAGAGGAGCGTCAGGGAGAGGGGCACCAGGGTGAGGGGCACCAGGGAGAGGGGCGCCAGGGAGAGGGGCGCCAGGGAGAGGGGCGCCAGGGAGAGGGGCGCCAGGGAGAGGGGCGCCAGGGAGAGGGGCGCCAGGGAGAGGGGCGCCAGGGAGAGGGGCGCCAGGGTGAGGGGCGCCAGGGTGAGGGGCGCCAGGGAGAGGGGCGCCAGGGTGAGGGGCGCCAGGGTGAGGGGCGCCAGGGAGAGGGGCGCCAGGGAGAGGGGCGCCAGGGAGAGGGGCGCCAGGGAGAGGGGCGCCAGGGAGAGGGGCGCCAGGGAGAGGGGCAGCAGGGAGAGGGGCGCCAGGGAGAGGGGCAGCAGGGAGAGGGGCGCCAGGGTGAGGGGCGCCAGGGAGAGGGGCGCCAGGGAGAGGGGCAGCAGGGAGAGGGGCGCCAGGGAGAGGGGCAGCAGGGAGAGGGGCGCCAGGGAGAAGGGGCGCCAGGGTGAGGAGCACGAGGGTGAGGAGCACCAGGGTGAGGAGCGCCAGGGTGAGGAGCCTGAGCATGAAGCCGGAGCCACGCGCAGGCGGAGCGTGGGGCTCACCCTTCTCCCACCATGGGGTCCTTGGGCCTGGCCCAGGGGCCTGGAGGGGCCTGCAGAAGGCCCACTGTGAGCTCAGGGCACCCTCCCACAGAAGGCTGCTCCCGTTGCCTCCTGATCCCAGCAGGGCTGCCCGTCCTGGATGCAGCGCTCACTCCTGCTCTCCCAGCAGGGCAGCCCTGGCTCGGGCCCCTTGGAGACATGGACGTGGCTTTTATTGTGTCAGGTGGTTGTTCCATATACTCAGAGTTCCCTCTTCTTCTTAGGAAATGTGAGCTTTGAAGAAGAAGAAGGCAGACAATCGGACCTGCAGGACTGAGATCCAGCGGGGGAAGGTCCAGATTGCAGCAGGTGGCGGGGTGGGCAGTTAGGGCCAATCTTTCTTATAGTCATTTGTTAAGTTGGTTTGCAATTGAAATAAATATTTCCGTCATCTTTTGTTTCTGAAGCAGTCTCTGCTGCAATTCTTTGAACTGTTTCCTCCAGCTTGGCCCCATGGTTCCACCAACTGCCCCCATATGGGAAGGAAGGTCGAAGGAAGGTCAGCCATAGAGAAGTGTGGTGCGGGCTCTGACTCCACCTACCGCCATGCTTACCCCCTCCCCTCCTCAGGCCTCCCTAGTCCCTGGGACACAACAGTATTGAAACAAGGCCAGCTAATGACCTTGCAATGTCCTTGTCCGGGTGTTCAAGTGAAAGGAAGACTAGCAGCTTACATCAAAGCTGGATGTGATGGAGCCTGGAGAGGGAGACCTGTCCCAAGCCAGCAGGTCCCAAGGCAGCTTGCTGCAGCAGTGAGCCAGGTGTGAATGCAGGAGATGACAGGGCATATGCAGGTGGAGCGGAAGCCAAACAGGCCACTTGCCCTCCTGGAGGCCAGCTGTCTGGATCGATGACAGTACCTAAAGCTGATCCAGAGCCAGGCCCATCTCTCTCCGGTTCTGAGAAGACTCGGCAGAAGAAGCTGGGAGCAGGTCGCCCCTGAGACAGCCTAGAGGGTTAGGAAATAGTGGGTGCATGGTGACATGGCACAGATGCGTCCATCTGCCACACCGAATGATGACTCTCAGTGTGGACAGGCCGGCGTTGGAAGAGGCTGCTGAGAGGGGTCTGGGCCTGGCTTCCAAGCTTCCAAGGACAGGCTGACTCTCCTCAGGGGCTATTGTAGCGGGTGACTGTAAGTCAAGGCCAGTGCTTACTGACCACCTGTAATGGAGGGCCCTTGGGACAGCACTGGATCCACCAGTTCATGCTCTGCGAATGGAGCAACAGGCCAGGCCTCTCTTTTCCAACACAGTCCACATTTTAAGTCCACCATTGAGACCTGCTGCTCAGAAAAAGATTCTTTCAAATATCACTGCTCATTGGCCAAACACCTCGTCCCCAAGAGCTCTGGTGGAGAGGGACATAGAGCCCCCATGCTGTGTCCAGGCCTGCTGGCCCAGCACCCCTCTGCACCCGGGGACTGGGAGTCATTCTGACTTCACGTCTTCTTGTTTTTTTAAAGGGGGGAGGGAGGGAGGGAGGGAGAGAGAGAGAGAGAGAGAGAGAGAGAGAGAGAGAGAGAGAGAGAGAGAGAGAGAATTTTAATTATTTTTGTTTTCGGCGGACACAATAACTTTATTTGTATGTGGTGCTGAGGATGAACCCAGCGCCGTGCGCATGCCAGGTGAGCGCGCTACCGCTTGAGCCACATCCCCAGCCCACATCTTCTTGTTTAAGAAGTGTGTTCTGTGGGGCTGTGAGTGCCCTTGATGGTGCCTCCTCTGATGCGGGCAGTTGAAAACCTGGAAGGGTCTCGTTCCGGATGCCGGTAAGAACATTCGTGGTCAGGGGAGGGGGGCAAGATCCCTACACTAATGGGAAGAAGTTCATCCCGACCCTCACGGGGACTTGGGGGGCTCAGGACGGCAGGGGAGAAGGAACTGCGCAGGCAGTGCACGCGGCAAGAGGCCCAGACTGAGAAGAGGAGCCTGAGGACTGGCCGGATGGCTGCACCTCACAGTGACACGTCCACAGGCGAGAAGTCACTTCTTGTGAATGGGCAAAGAGCATGGTCTTGAGATGGCACCGACTTCTGGGAGGATGCTGTGATCAAGGAGATGTGGTTGAGGATTTAGATAGTGCACCCGCGGGGTGGGAAGAGCAGATTCCCAACGTCCTAGTGTGGGCACGGTGCTGTCCCCAGCCTCCCACGCTACAGGAAAACTGTCCTGAAAGGAAGAGCCCATGCATGCAGTGGACCTCACCGCTTCTTGTTCTGAGAAACTTCCAGGCCGTCCAGCTTTCTGCAGCTGCCCCCTGCGTCAGTCGGGCACCATCAACACTGAGGCAAGACCCTCTACCAGCAGGACGATGTGACTCCCGAAAGGCTCAGGTGACTATTAGCGTGCTTTAGCAATAAAGCATGTTTATAAAGCATAATAAAGCATCTTTAGCAATAAAGAATGTTTAATAACAGTCTACAGATATTTTGTACCACGCTATTGTCACTTGCTTATTTGATGGAAGGAAAACCACAACTTTTATATGCACTGGAAAACCAAGGATATCAAGGTGACGTGCTTGACTGTGATCTCTTTGTTTTGGTCTGGAACTGAACCCACGGCGTCATGAAGGTGTGCCTGTGTGGTCGACCTGTGGTGAGCAGGTGATCCTGGTGATGACTGGGCCCAAGTTCAGGCCCTGCAGTCATGTTGGAGAAATAAGATTTTCCTAACCTGCCATTGCTTCTGGATTTATTAGGCTGTGCAGCACAGAAGAGCACTTCTCTCCCATGAATCACCAGGAGCGCATGCTGGGCTCTGCAGCCAGCCTGGGGACCAGTGTCCTTGGGGACCCCCAGACTGGCACCTGACCTTTCTCTTCCCCTGGCTATGCTGGCCTTGCCCACCATGAGTGCTCTGCCTGACCCCTGACCCTGACGCCCTGCCTCACACCCCTCCCCTCCGCAAGGGCCTCCCCTCTGGCTGCTGGCAGTCCCTCCTGGTGTCCTGCCTCCTCTGCATACCATCTCCTAGTGCTCTTTGGTTTTCTTTCTGTTGTGATTATTGACATGCATGAGTTGTAAACATCAACGGGCTGTGAAATCTGCCTACGTGCACCGAGCACTCCAGGGTGAGATTCCTGGTTGGAGAAAGCCCAGGTCACGCTGGCCCTGCCTCAGCTCACAGCCCCAGGATCAAACATCGCCGCCGAGAAGGGCGTCACCTGCCACCACAAGGTCCCAGCCACACTGGAAGCTTGATGTACTTCCTTAGATAAAGCACTGGGGCCTTGTCCAGGTGTCCAGTTCCAGCTCTTCTCAGGGCTGGAGACCCACCTGGTGTCTCCCTTTCAATCTAACGTCTGTCTTTGCCCTCTATTCCTTACTGATTATCTTCAGACTTCTCACACCTCTGAGCAGGATCTGCTCTACGGGGTGCTGGTGACCATGGCGATGATTTGTTTACTCTTGTATGCTCTTTACCATGATTTGCAGTTCATTTATTCAGCAGGTATTTCCTGGAGGCCAACTGTGAATCAGGCACTGGGCTTGGGGCTGGGGTTGGAAGCCCTCCGAGTATTTATGACATGAATCCTGTTTTGTAGAGTTGGGAGTGACATTGTGGCACTCAGGCAGCGTTGGCCATATTTGCCAATGAACCGACCTTTTAAAGACTATTCCTGTTTAGCGCTAGCGTCTAGCTGTCCCTGGGTGTCAGGTGAATGCACATTTTTGTTTTTTTTTTCAGTTCTCTGTACATGCCAGGCGAGCTGTGTTCAGCCCCTCCCGTCCATGCTGTTGACAAGCCCTCTTCCCGATCGCCGGATTTCCCACATTGTGCTACAGTAGATGAGGAGGGGAAGCGTTGAGTCTTGGAAAAGCTGCAGGAGTTGATGGAAATGGTCAGTGTTACGTTGGAGAACAGCTCAAGCCAAAATTAGGGTAAATAATAAGGCACATGATAGTCAACAAAGGAGCCCCAACGGTGCCTTCAGAGCAGAACAATTCGGTTCAAAGGGTGAGGAAGAGCTCTTGGAAAAGTAAAAGTAAAATAAACGTTTTGTAGCAATGACGCCCTTGATGGACCACCGGGAACGTCAGGTAAGCCAGACGTGAAACCAACGATGGCGCGTCACGCTCTGTGCAACTGGTTAATTACGCTGGCCGGGAACACAGGACAGCGCAGCCCACTGCCAGCTTGGGTCTGCTCTCCATTCACCTGTGGGCCCGAGCGATGGAGTGTGCACGGCTTACCTTTTGTTAAACGGCCTGTGGCTAAACTGCCCCACGTTCATGATTGTTGATTCACCACGACAGACTCTAAACCAAGGCCCACCTCTCACCATACCTTGAATCATGGTTTTTGTTTGAGCTTCGTTTACTTGGGGTGCTCTGGACTGTTGTCTTCAGTCGAGGAGGAATTCCTGACATATTGGTCTTTGTAACTGTCCCTTGGCCACCGTCCCCGCTCTGTGGTGGAAGGCCCTCCTGGCAGTCCAGCTCCAGCAGGGAAAGGATGGCCTCTCACAGCAGCAGAGCCGCGAGCCCCAGGGACGGCCTGTGTGGACTGGTGTCCTGTGTGAGCTGGCCACCTCGGGCTCAGGACGGGGCAGCCAGGACTTCAGATGCTTCTTGGCAGTTTGGGCTCTTCCCTTCCAAATTTGTCAAACGGCACTTAGTAGGCATCTGTGGCATGTCAGGGACCCTGTGACCACCAGCAACGGTGGGTCAGAATATTCCAGTATCTTCTATCCCTTGCTTCTTGAGGCACTTAGACCCACCTGTTCCTGATTCTTGAGGCCACCCCTGGACCCCATTGTTGGAGGCCGTGACTAAGTCAAGATGGCGCCTGGCAGTTTGCCAGGAGGAGTGGCTTGGGAGGCAACGCCACCGAGCCATCAAGATGGTGGGGAGGGCTGGGGATGTGGCTCAAGCTGCAGCGCGCTCGCCTGGCATGCGTGCGGCCCGGGTTCGATCCTCAGCACCACATACAAACAAAGATGTTGTGTCCACCGAAAACTAAAAAATAGGTATTAAAAAAATTCTCTCTCTCTCTCTCTCTCTCTCTCTCTCTCTCTCTAGCTCTCTCTCTCTCTCCTTATTGGTTGATTGCTGTATCTATCTGTAGGGGAGCAATGCTATGATTGGATGATGCTGATTGAGTCATGCTTTATGTAAATCAGTGAGATATATATACCTCTGCTGTTCCGCAATAAAGCAGTTCCTGCTTCAACCTGCACAGTTGCTTGTCACCTCTCGGTTACTTTGCCCAGCTGGACTGCGGCACCCATAGTTCCAGGTAAAGGTGAGGAACTCCGTCCCCATGCTCTGTGTGTGTCCCCCCTCCTGCCTCCCAGAGCTGCTTAAGGAACACCAGCACGTTCCTTGTCATCCTCTCGGCCTCCCAGGGAGTGGGTGTCAGAGTGGCTGAGCTAGGTGCAGAGAACAGATTCATCTCTATTTCCTGGAGCCTTGAGCTCTGTCCTCTGCAGCATGAGAGATTTCAGACGTTCCGACCTCAGTAACTCTGAGCCATTCTTCTTCAGGCTTCAGATAGCCAACCTGGAAGGTCACTAACCCCACACCACCACTCCCAGATCCCAGGGAGGACATCCAAGTCAGAATGTCGGCCTCAGCCACTGCGCCCGTTCTATGTGGCCCCCACCTGCTGCCATCCTCTGAGTCCACAGCTCTGTGCCTGTGTGGGCTCTCCTCCCAGGAGGTCTGGCCAACTCTCTTCTGTACAGATGGCCATGAGAAGTGTGTGTGGGGTCCCCGAGGAGAACAGCAACAGGAAGTGAGGTCTCCTCCTGGGACAGGGCATGCAGGGGCTCCCTGGCTCGCGGTCTTCTGCGTGCCATCCCTTTCCGCCAAATCTTCTTGGCACCTCTTGTTCCCCAGGGGCCCCCTTCCCTGGTGAGAGATCTAGCGGGGTCCAGCACTGGGTCAGACTGCCCCCTACACTCAGACCCACTGTTGGCCATCCACCCATCTGCCCCTGGCCAAAGGAGAGGAGGGCCACCCTCATGGCTGCCCCGGAAGACAGCCAACTAGTCACACCAGTCCTACTTTTTTTTTTTTTAAGAATTGAAAAAGTTTATTTCTTTAAAATTGTATTTGTTGCAAATTTAAAATCTGGGAAGACCATTTTTACCATCTAAAGATTTTATACACATGGACAGTATAGTAAGTGTGTCATTTAAAAGGACCATATTGTAAATGGTGACCGATGAGACCACGGGCATTCACCCAGCTCATCAGAGGCAGTGAGACCCTCAGGCAGCCCGAGTCCAGGGTTAGGTGACCTCACGGTCCAGCAATTACAGCACAACTCCTGCCATCACGGGAGGGAGGGAGGTTCTGATGACCTAACAAGGGAAAACTGTCCCTAGATAATGCTCTTGGATGGATTTCAAAGGGTTCAACCACACGGGACAATGACCATTTCAGTCCCACTGGCCTTCTGCATGCACGACTACTATCACCTCGTCTGAGAATCTCTGGTGGGTATTCAGGAACCCTGATGCCACAGGAAGTTAGAAGAGGAAGGATTGCAGACAAGTCGTGCTGGGTCATGGTCACGGCTGCCATGCCCCAGGGAGAGCTTGGCTGAGGTTCAGCGGTCATTTCCATAGGTGCTTGTCTAACTCTGACCTGTAGCCGGGATGCAGAACAGGTGGCCGCCAAGTCAGCAAGGCTGTTACTGGACCCAAAGGGCATGAGGAGCCCTCCCAGCACACCTGAGCCCTTCTTCCTCACTCACAGCTGAGCCCCAGGGTGGCGGCAGCACTAGATCCCCGCGATGGCTCTTAATGGATGTTCACAGCCTTACCCACCCACGCGCACTCTGCATAACCAGAGCCCGCCATGGCGACCAGGCCTTGCCCTCCACCTGCACACAGCCCTGTGCCTTCACCAAGGAGGGTTTGCACGCGGTGGTGCCTGTCTAGGGATGGGGTGGCATCTGTATGAAATCCTCTGTTGTTCCTCCTAAACAACATGCGGTAACTACTGATTTCATAGCGTTACATGGTATTGGCATTCTAAGTAACGGGGTCTTATAGTACAATAGTACTACACTACTTTATATAAGGCATTCGAGCAGGTGTAGATTTTGGAGTCTGAGGGGCGACTGTACAGCTATGAGGCACAGGACCGTCTTCCTGTCACTTCAAGCAATTCTGATATGAACTCCTGATGGTCGCCGTTGCAGGTCAGTTCTGGGCACTGCATCTGGAATGACTCCCTCCACAGGCCGGTTCCCTGAGGGCTGAGCGGACTGGCTGGCCTGATTGGCAGGTATGGGGTGAGGCCTGGCATGAGTTTGCACAGGTTCTGGGTGTTGCTGATTCTGGTGGAGACCAAGGGTTTCCACTGATCCGTGAGGTCAAGACCCGGGAGGATCAAGGTGCCAGGTCCAGGCACCAACTCTGCAGGTCAGCTGGCCACAGGTGCTCTGTGCATGTGACATGGTGTCGTCACTGTGAATCTCAGGAGCGACCTGGGGACTGCTTGAGATAGTGCATCTCCACAGAGGAGGCCCACAAACGGTTACTGACCCCAGGTGATGAAACCCACTCAAATTCGTTTTACATACAGGTGATCCAGAACACGGCTGCTGAAAATATAGATTTATTGTAAAACAATTTCTTTACGATTTGGATTTTAAGAGCATGTAAAACAGAGTCCCTGAAGCTATTGAATTTCACGGTCTTTTAACAATGTGATATAAATGTTTTACATAAATGCCACCAAGTTATGAACTTTGACAAATTACTTGATATATTAACATCATGATGTGTCTTATAACTGGGCTTTATTAGTTTTATCACCGCAATAAAACAACTACTGAAATATTATTACAGGCAATGACACTCAGGGGTGATTTTGTTGTGGTCTGGGACCACATTACGGAGTGGGGGCTACGAACCAACACTCTGCTTGGAGTGGACTCTGGCAAGGGCAGGGTCATTCAGAAGCCGGGCATGGTCACTCATTGCGGCAGGGTCTGCGTGTGTCCGTAGGACAGGCACACAGTGAAGGGGTGTGGCCGATTGGAGAGGAAGGGGCTGGGGGCCCAGGGCATGTCCCCCTGGAGCTCACAGATTGAAACCTGGCTTCTGCTGCCACGGGAGCGTCTGGCTCCTGTATGGTGGGGCCTGGTAAGTGTTGTTCTCCGCCGATGCTCCAGTAGCTCAAAGAGGAGCAGGTCATTCCCGTGCTGCAAAGACAGGAGGAGCGTGCCACCATCGCTGCGAGGGTCTGGGGACCGCTGCTCTCTGGGCCTCACAGGCCTGTGTCGCTCTCCACCTGGCCTGTTGCAGGTCACCTCTCTGGTCTGTCTCAGCCAGAGGCTCAGGGACTGCTGTGCCCCTTCCTGGCCTCTGTCTTGGGAGTGCCCTTCTCTTGGGCACCCTGTCCTGCAATTTCTAGCTGCTGCCTGCTCCCTGGGACCTCTTTGTCCCTTTGAATTCATGAGACCTCGGGGCTCTGTCCAGGCCTCTAACTGTGGTTTGGAAACTGCTTTTCTCAGAGACTGCGGTAAGTCAGGACACCTGCTTCCCCTCCTGCCTGTCCAGCACCAGGAAATGCTTCTGCCATCCGGTTCGTCCAGTTCAGACAGCTCCGCGGCAGGCAGGGGAGCTCCCGTTTCCTTCTCTATAGCGGCCGCTGCCCTCCCCGCCTGGCCTCCGCCCTGACGCTGCTGGACCCCGCTGCCCCCTTGCACTAATCCCACCTCCAACACGACGGCGGCACTGGCTCCTCTTACCTCTCAGGGCGTCAAAAACAGAGACAGGATTTGAGAAGAGAGCAAAGCATTCTGTAGAAGCTGTTATCTGGCCTCCGGCTCTTGTCAGGAGCCATATTTTGAATTTCTTTCTTTTAAAAAATATCCTGAATTTCTGATTACTACAAAATTATTGTTTTACCATTTTTTTAAAAAATTTGTGTTGCTGGGATAGAGCCCAGGGCCTTGTGCATGCTAGACCCCGGAGCCATATCCCAGCCCTTCCTTTATCTCTTCATAGGATTGTTTGCATCCGAGAACATAAAGAAACCCATCTTGATCCTCTTTGTTAAGTCCAGGTCCCCCGCCTGCTCTCTTCACGGAACACTGTACGTTGCTCTGTTGGAATCCCCTGGGCAGCTGCATCCCTCTCCCAAGGCCGGTGGAGGAGAGAACCCAGACTCGCTCGAGTGCTCTTCTGGGTGGCCCCAGCTGTCCAGTGAAGGCGGAGGAGTCTCCAGTGCACACAGGTGGCTGCTCCTCCTGTGGAGGCTGACCTTGACCTAAGAGCTGTGCTAAGGGACGGTGTGAACCGTCGTCCATTTCATAGATGAGAAAACAGATTTGGAGAGTTCAGAAACTCACCTGGGTCGCAGAGTAGCTGCCAGACTGGGCTGGCCGCAGCGTTTTCTAGCTGAATGGCAGTACCCAGCCACGCGGCCAGATCTGACCCCCACCTGAGCCTGCAAGTGACCTCTCCCCTGGTCCTGGTGCCCACAGCCCCACAGAGGTGCCCCAGCTCACATCCTGGTCCAGGCAGTCACCCTCAGCATTCTCTGGGGATGGTCCAGGCCCTGTGGACACTGAAGTCCTGGGGTGCCCCAGCCCCTGGTGTACAACACGTAGTATTTGCACATAACCCACTTTTCCTCTGTCGGCTCCAGATCACCCAGGGGACTCACAGGACCTTCCCAAGTGTGACGCTGAGGGGATGGCACAGCTCCTTAGACACCTGCGCTGACCTCACACTGACCTTGTGCTGACCTGCCTGTGCAGAGCTCAGCCCCCCAGGGGCACGGGTTGATAACCCTGTCCTCTATGTACTGTGCTAGCTCCCGGTGGCTGCACACAAGGACAGAGGCAGGGAATGTATTGTCTCAGGTCCTGGAGGCCAAAGCCAGGTCAAGGTGCTCAGGGCTGGTTTCTTCTGATCCCTCTCTCCTTCCTTGCAGACTCTGTCTCCAGTGTCCCCACAGCGTGGGCCCTCTCTGAGTGCTGTGTCCTATTTACTCTTCTTAGAAGGAGTGCAGCAGGGGGTGGGCCCACCCTGATAACCCTTTTGAACTTAATCACTTCTTTAAACCCCCTGTGGCCAAGCACAAGTGCTAGGTTTGGCCTTCAGGGGTCTTGAGGGGACACAACGTGTCCCCTAACTGAACTGGTCTCAGCAGCTCCTGGGGGCGACCTGGGTTCCTCCCAGCCACTGTGGGGACCCTGGGGTGTCTCCAGCTTTCCAGCTGTATGCTCATGCGGTCACTTTCCTTTCCTTTGACCTCTGATCTGGCAGAATTCTCTGCCCCTTTAATTTGGGGAGGGGACACAGCCATGGCATGGGCCAACGTGAATCCTACCTAAATGTCTCAAATTTGGTTCTAAAATCAGACTCACTTTGGTGCAAAAGCATATTGGCCTTTTCTTCTCAGGACAACAATTGTCGGGGTCCAGGCCTGGATTGGTGGCCTCAGGCCTGGCTTTGAGCTCTTCGTTGTCACTGGGTGCATCCTGGAGACCAGACACTGGCTCTGCTGTCCAGCCAAGGCCGGCTCCACCTCCACCTCCACCTCCATCCACCTCTGCCTCCTCCTCTGGCTCTTCCCCTGGCTCTTTCTCCTCCAGTTTCTCTCCCACTTTCCGTCTTTCCAGAGCCAGGCAAGGGGTGGGCATATGATGCCACAAGTGTCTAAGAACCGGTCCCAGCCGCCCAGCCTCAGGGTGCCCATCCTGCCCAGGCTGGTGTCCTCCAGCGCACAGGTGCAGGAGTCAAAAGGAGAATGTGGGTGGTGACAGGCTGGTGTGTCCATGGTGACCAGTCCATTCCCAGATGGTGCCAGCAGGGGTCACACGAGGCTCAGAAACACGGAGGGCTGACCCAGGAAGAGGCAAGAGTGAAACCTGCCAAGGAGCCTCCCCACCATGCCCCTCATTAGGTCTTGGGTGGAAACTTGCAGGGTGAACCCGCCACAGGTGCCTCCTCTGCCCCTCTCCAGCGCAGGCTGGCTCAGGACTCAGCTTTGTCACAAGTCACTTTTTCTGGAAGGCCAAAATGACTGAACTTGGTCTGGCTAGACCACGTGGAAGATAAAGGAAAAGTGTTTCCTGCACACTGCACCCCGAGAGCTGGGACCCCAGCCGTCCCCTTCCCCTGGCGAACCAGGCCAGCAGCACCCACGCCAGGATCATCCCTGGAACCAGACAGGGACCGGGAACCCTAAGCCTCAGGGACACAGAACAGGCCAGCCCGTGTTGGGACTGTGTCTTACTGTGCCCACTTGAATTGCTCTGTGCCTGTGTCACGGCTGGTGGGTGTGGCAGCAGGTCCAGGAAAGGCCCTCGGGGACCGCGGCTATCCTCCACACCCTGCTGGAGGGAGGAGAGCTGTCCCAGAGCTGGGGCAGGATGGCTTCCTAGCAGGAGGGTCCCCTGCCTTCCCTCACGGGGAGCCCACTGTTTCCTGCCAGGACCTGCCGGGCGCCTGCGGGGTTGCACAGTAGACCTGGGTGCACCACAGAGGGCTGCACTTGGGTCTTGCTCTCTGCTGCCGTGACAGCCCCAGAAGTCCTTATGTATGGATGCAGAAAAAATAAGTCATTAGTAAAACAAAACGGGGCCAACAGGCGTAGGGTTCCCTCAGGAGAGCGCCTGACCAGACAGTGAGGCCGTGTGCATGGTGTGGTGGCTCCGACTGCAGGGACATTTGCCATCTTTATTTACCAAGTGCCCTGTATTACTGCTCCTGGCTTGCCTGGGTGATGCAGGGGAAGGGGAAGGAGCACAACGGCACTTCCCACGCGGCTGTTCATTCTGTAAAGGGCCCGAGCGGATCACCCAGCAGTCATGAAAGGGCCTCTGGAGAAGAACAAATTTGATTTTGACGTCATCACGGTGGGAGTGTTGCCTGCAGTTTAGGGACCCTGTGCATGGGCTGGGGGACAGGTGGGGAGTGGGAGGACACTGATGGGGACACCCCATCCTCTGATGAGCATCTTCTTCAAAGGCAAAGCCACCGTAGGGCTTATGCCACCACGGAGAAGGCTGCCCTCTGCTGGGGCCCTCCTCTTGATTCCCCAAGAGAAAGAACCTGCTCTCTCGCTCTGCAAAGCCCCACCCTCTCTGCACTTGATCAGAGCGAGAGAAACTAAGGAAGAGGGGCCTCGACTCCTCACTTGAGGCCCTCGGATAGCAGCCTGATGTGCTTGGAAGGACAGGGCCTGGCAGGTGGAGATCCCGGAGATGCGTACGTCCTAATTCCCGGGACTGTGAGCAGGTGGCCTCCATGGTAAAACGTGTGGCTAAAGACCTTGAGATGAGAGGGAGCCCAGGGTTGTTAGGAGGGCTCAGGGCCAACACAGGATCCCTGAGAGAGGGAGGAGGAGGTGCAGAGGCAGAGGCCAGGTGGCAGACACTGGGGGTGCTGTGCTGCTGGCCTGGAGATGGAGGAGCCCCTTGCCAGGATGCGCAGGCACCTCCAGTGGCTGGAGGAGGCAGGAGATGTGACCCGCCTGAGTCCCCCGAGGGAGCACAGGTGCCAACCCGTTGTACAAGTTCTGACCTCCAGACTGTAAGAGAATCCGTGTGTGGTAAAAGTCGGTGTTGCTTCCAGCCACCGCTGTGTCGGGGTCATTTGTTGCAGTGGCAACAGAAAACTGACAGGGAAGGTGCTGGCACCCAGGGGCAGTCCCCACCTTGACCAGGCGGACAGTTCCCTGCTTGATTGACACTTAGACCTCTTTAGCTGGCGTGCACACGGACAGTGGTGGGAGGAGATGAAGGGAAATGGTGGGAGCTTGACCTCGGAGAGCACCAAAGTGTGTGTGTGTGTGCGTGCGTGTGTGCCTGCATGTGTGTGTGTGCGTGTGTGCCTGCATGTGTGTGTGTGCATGTGCGTGTGCGTGTGTGCCTGCATGTGTGTGTGCGTGTGTGCTTGCATGTGTGTGTGTGCGTGTGTGCCTGCATGTGTGTGTGTGCATGTGCATGTGCGTGTGCGCGTGTGTGTGTCTGCATGTGTGTGTGCGTGTGTGCTTGCATGCGTGTGTGTGCGTGCATGTGTGCCTGCATGTGTGCGTGTGCATGTGCATGTGCGTGTGCGCGTGTGTGTGTCTGCATGTGTGTGTGCGTGTGTGCTTGCATGTGTGTGTGTGCGTGCATGTGTGCCTGCATGTGTGTGCGTGCGTGTGTGTGCCTGCATGTGTGTGTGTGCATGTGTGCCTGCATGTGTGCGTGTGCGTGTGCATGTGTGTGCATGCGCGTGTGTGCGTGTGTCCCTGCATGTGTGCGTGTGCGTGTGCGTGTGCATGTGTGTGTGCCTGCATGTGTGTGTGTGTGCTTGCGTGTGTGTGTGCTTGCATGTGTGTGTGCGTGTGTGTCTGCATGTGTGTGTGTGCATGTGCGTGTGCGTGTGTGTGCCTGCATGTGTGTGTGTTTGTGTGCGTGTGTGTGTGCGCGTGTGTGCATGTGCACGTGTGTGTGCTTGCATGTGCATGTGCGTGTGCATGTGCGTGTGCGTGTGTGTGTGTGTGTGTGTGTGTGTGCGGCCTGCAATTCCTGGACATGGGATGCCTGGTCCCCCTCCCGCCACCCACAGGCCCTGTGGCAGGTCTCGGTGTGTGCGCTGTAGTGTGACATCCTAACCTGGCTGGCTGCTCTGTGCCCTGATGGCGGATGGCCGTGACAAGGTGAAAGCAAGTGGCGAGAATTCTGGAATATAAAAGTGCATGTTGTGCTTTGCAAGTCACCTCCGGCAAGGCTCAGGCACCTCTGTGGTGGCAGGATCACACAGTCTGCAGCCCGCAGGCCCTTCCTGGTGGACCGCCTCACTGGGCTCCGTGGCCCGGGATCCAGTTCCTCCAGTCGAAGGCCGAGTTGGCCCCGTGCGTCAGCGTCTTCACGGGCGGCGTCGCCAGCTCCCACTTCCCCTCGGCTTTGTTCTCTTCACAGAAGCACATTCCCAGGGAGGGGATCTGGAACAGAGGTTAGGCTCCGTGTTGACATTTGATGCCAGCCTGCCAGTTCTGGGCTGGTCTTGACAGGCACTCCTGGGCTGTGGAGGGCCACCAGGGTCCCCGCTGCCTTAGACCAGTGTGGCATCTGCCAGGGCAGTCCTCACCTGGGGCCGACTGACCCCCCAGGGAGGCCTGGGGTCAAGGTGCTGCTGAGCACCCTGGAATGCAGGGGACCTGAGAAGTGTCCGCAGTGCCATGGGAGCCCTGGTTGGCCCCCCAGGGAGTGGCTGATGTTCCCACAGCAGCACAGAAAGGGGCATGTGGGGTTTCCAGGCTCAGGGAAAAGCACCAGAGGCGCTCCAGCACAGTTCCTTGTGGAACGAACGTGCTGGGTGGACAGGCCCCTGTGATGGGCTTTACGTTTGTGGCATGTTTTGTTTTTCTTCATTTCCTTTCTCTTTCTAATATCTAGAAATTCTTGGATCAGACAAAATTTTGCAAAAATCCCTTGAGGCAGGGGGATCTAAGTGGAGGCTGGTGTGGACTCAGGAGTGAGCCTCACCCTTGGCTTAAGGGGTGGGGGTGGGGGTGGGCAACAGGAAGGTCTTGGGTGTTCCATTTGCAGCTGCCCCTTATTTGAAGCCTGTCCTTTGGAAAAGCCCCTTGATGAAGTTCTGAGGAGCCTGGGCAAGTCTGGCTTATCTTGGGGGTGCTGGGGTGGGTGCCAGATGGCCAGCATAGGAAAGCCCTGGGAGTTCAGGACTGGCCAAGGGTCCTGTGAGTGGGCAGGACCTTTGGCCGCAAGGACGAGTGGGTTTTGGAACGGTGTCAACTTGCAGTTCTGAGACTGTCTGGTGTGCAGTGCTGTCACCTTGTTGGCTACACAGACAAAGAGGAGCCCGGGCCAGGGCTTGTGTGAGCGTGTGGCTGCAGGAAGGGGGCAGGGAGAGGAGGGGGGCCTGAGAGCAGGTGGCAGGAGGCACACTGACATCTGCAGGAGCAAGAGCAACATTTGGGGGGCTCCAGGGCTGCCCTGGAGGATGCCCCAGGAAAACCTCTAGGGACATCTCTCAGGTGGCCTGGGAGGGGTGGTGCTGAGCTGTCATATCTGGATAACGGTCAGCTGTCACCCGGGAACCTGGCGGGCTCTGGAACACCTGGGCCATCGCTGGGAAACACCACCTTGGGACACTGCCTTGGAAGCACATTTTTGCTTGGGTCTAGAGGAGGAGGGGACAGAGAGGGGATCTTCAGGTGTCTGAGGCCTGAGTGATGTCCCACAGCCTGGAAGGCTCCCCACAGTGTGGACCCCTGACCTGGGGGGCTCTGTGCTTCCTGGCAGGAAATGGGCTCCGAAGGCCACGTACTCCGAGCAGGCAGGTGCAGGTCTTGGTGTGCTGGGCCTGAGCGCCTGGCTGCTCTGTAGTCCCCGGCCCTTTAAGGACTGATTGACACCTTCCCGCCCATGCTCATACCTTACGGCAAACAAGTGTGACCACTGTGGCCAGCGCAGCGTAGTCTCATGGCTGTTTTGTGTGAAGGAACCGAGGGCAGGGACCCGCCTTCTATCACAAGTAGGAGCTATACTTCTGATTTACTTGATTAAAAAGTAAGGGCCACTGGGCAAGTCCAGCCCTGAGCAGCTCAACCAGGAAGCAGGAGTCCTGAGCTCGTCCCCGCGACTCCTCTTGTCTGCTTTCTGCATGATGTTCAGCAAGGTCGCTCAAACTACCATTGTCCTCTACACCTCTGTCTCATGATTGTCATTAGGAATTGACACCATCTGGCCCAGCAGGGGGGGACAAGGTAGCTACCACAGCTCACATTAGTTCTGCAGCTGGTGAGTCTGGAGACAATTGGGGAAGGTCCTTCTGGTCCCCCAGTGCCCCCTCCCGGGTCTGCAGTGGGCCCACAGTCGTCTCTCCCGCTCCAGACGGCTCAGCCCTTACTGGGCTGTGTCTTCTACAAGTGGCGAGGAATTAGAACAGGAACCGAAATTTTAAAATCCTGC
This sequence comes from Ictidomys tridecemlineatus, assembly GCF_052094955.1. Classification (NCBI taxonomy): domain Eukaryota; kingdom Metazoa; phylum Chordata; class Mammalia; order Rodentia; family Sciuridae; genus Ictidomys; species Ictidomys tridecemlineatus. The sequence goes on along the minus strand of NC_135479.1, from coordinate 213,527,572 downwards.
TTCTTGTTCTTCACACTGTTGGCAGCAATGATCTCAAGTCACAGGGACAGGGATAAGGACAACAGGCCTGTCCGTCACCCCAGCCAAAGTTGCTCTCTGCTCAGGAGAGGTGGCACCTTCTCAGAGGCACGTGAGTCCTGTTGCCCAGAGAAGGGAGTGTGACAGCCTGTGCCTTCTGGCTCTGGACTTGGTGGCCCACACAGTTGAGAACAGGTACTTACCTTCCTCACCAGCTGGGCGAAGTCCCCACAGTCTCGGGGTGGCAGCCCCAGGAGGGGCCGGGTGCAGGAGTCCAGCGCAGAGCCATGGCTTACGATTAGAATGATGCCCGCTGTGGAAAAAGACATCTCACGGTCAGAGCGGGAGCAGAGCACCTTCTCGGACGAGTGTCCTCCCAGTAGCTGCGTGGCTGACCGTAGCCCAACCGCACTCACTATTCCGCCTCCCCTGGGTGCCGTCTCTTCCAGTGGGCATCACCCCTCTGCAGAGGGTCTGGAGGCGCAGCACCTGTGCACCAACTGCAGGATGGAGTGGGGATCTGAGCCACCACCCTCCGGGGGTTGGCTGCCTGGGACAGTCAACCACAGGTGAGATATGGTGGTGGCTGCTGCCCAGGACTGACCAGGTGGGTGCTTGAAGTGATCGGCCAGTTTATCACTGTAAGGACTCGAGTGTCTGGAGGGCAGCCAGAGTTCCCGGGCTGAGTGGGTCTCCCTCAGTGACGTGAGTGCCCCAGCCAGCTGTGGGGAGTGGGCTGTGGCCCACACACCCACCTGCCCGGCAGTTCCCTGGCTTCCTGGTCCCTAGAGGCTGACCTGAGGTCTTTGGACATGGATCCTGGCCTGGGTCCGTCAGCTCCCGGGCCCAGCATCAGGGTCCCCGTCTAGGCCCCCGTTACTGTGGCGATGGGGGCGGGTGCTCTGCGGGCTGGGGGACGGGAGCAGGGGAGTGGGGTGCTAGTAATCCAGGAGTCGCCCGTTTCCACCGCAGAGGGAGCCCCCCGAGGCTGCTCCCACGGAAGGCGGAGGACTCACCGTCCTGGGGGCAGGCGCCGAGGATCTGGTGCATGCTCACGGCACACCTGTTGACGTACTCCTCGTAGCTCTCGGCAGGCAGGAGGGAGCAGAGGGGAAAGGCAGGCCTGGAAGGAGGAGGAGGGTCTGGCTACCCTGTGGCTCCTTCGCAGGCACTGGGGGTGTGCGCTGGGCCGGCTGGGGAGGAGAACGCTCTCCTGGTGGCCCTGCTTGGCAGGGCTCAGGGGCCTCCAGTCAACAGAAGATGGCACTGGCAGGGCTGCGTTCTTACTGAGCCCGGCAGGGTCCTGCTCAGCTCTTGGGCTTGGGAGGGAAGGACCAGTATGTTCCCCTCCATCACTCTCAGGTCAGGCGCCTCCCGAGGCCTCCCCTGTGAGGCCCTGACCTTTGGGCATCTGCATGGGTAAGACCACCGTCCATGTCTGACCAGATTCCTCTACCCTGGCCCCTCAGGTGCCATCTGATCACCCTGGCTTGCCCTCACCAGGAGTCTTGGCAGGCAGGCTCAGCTGCTTTCCACCAGTGCCCACCTGCTCCTGGCCACAGATCCCCGCCGGCCCTGGCTGTGCTCAGAGCTGGGCCCCACCCCTCTCCCCCACTGCTCAGCGCCACCACAAAGTCCCCCTTGAACATGGCCTCCCTTGCCTTCTTCCACCAGGGTTCTGACAACTCTTTAACCAGAGCTGGGGAAAGAGGGGCAGAGAGCCTGGGCGAGGCCCACCTGTAGTCGGGGTCGACGTGGAAGCTCGCCTCCTTCAGCTCTTCCCGGGTCATGAAGGCCGGGGCGCTCTTGCTGGCCTCCCATTTCATCCACTCGAAGATCCCGGGCTCCACTCTTATCTTCATTTTTTTTTCCAGTTTGAGTTCTGGATTCAACGGAGAACAAGTGTTTGTCCTGGGCAGCGTCCAGTGTGGCCTGAGTAGATAGGTCTCTCCCCCACTGGAGCTGACTTTCCTGCAAATCTAAAAATACCTTTCAAAGATGTGATTCTTTTTCTTGGTAAACATTGTTCTGAGATTAAACTCAGCTGTGCTGTTTCTGAAACCCAAGCTGCCAGGCGATAGAGGTACCAGAGGGTGAGGACTTTCTGTCTGGAAGGGACAGCCTACCTCGAAGGCTGCAGGCTCACTGACCCCAGGAGGACTCACAGCTAAGCCACCATGGCAGGCCTCACCCTCTGGTGGAGACCAGGAGGGTGCAGTGAGGACTCTGCCGGTCCAGCCGTCAGTAGGAAGGATGTGGCCCCTCTGGAGAATGTCAGTGACGAGGCACTGTCCTAATGGACTGGGCAAGTGGTGAAGGACAGAAAGGAACTGTCTCTGGGATGTTCAGTCTCCTTGCAACTCATCTTTTATGTCTTGACTAAAAGGTCTGTCAAGGAAGGCCGTCCCTTTTTGCAGGGGGGATAAAAGACTTACTGCTTTTATTTGAAATGGGGAAAGTGTCATTAAGTGCAAGTGTGGGAGATTAAACTAGTCCCAAAATGTGTCCAGATTCACGGAACGGGTTCCCATGCCAGGCACTTTTAGGAAGGGGTTGGACCAAGGCTCCTGTGTCCTCTCTGGTCATGGTTAAGGACATCACAGGAGGAGGCTCTGGGAGCTTCCAGGGCCTGGCCAGCAGCTCCCCTGTGGAGGAGGCCTCCTGGGCCACTGCGCTGTGGGACACCTTTGGTGAATGGCCCATCTGGACACTCATGGACGAGGAACTGACGTAAAGCTTAGCATGTTTGGATCTGCCTGGAAAACAGGTGGATCGTGCTTGGGATTTATGGGGAGGATCGGGTTTGCTTGTTTTCTGAGCTAACACAGGATCTATAAGCCTGTGTCCTTTAACAGCCGTAACAATGGGAATCTTCTGTGACTATAGAGTAGAAGCCAAAGATCACGTTAGAGATACAGACATTGCCATTGTCCAATGACAGTTTTGAGAACTTTTTGTTGTTCATGCCAGAGACCCAAGTAACAGAAGCCAAAAGAATATCCACAAAATATGGAATAAATACGCTCCTAATATGGAAACATACATGACAACATGGACAAAATTACGAAAAGATTTTTAAAGTGCTCAGTGTTTTTTTGCCATGAAGACTGCACAAAAGAATGTTTTTATGCTTCTGTTCATACGCCGTTGCTGTGATGGGAGGTTGGGAGGGAAGAGGAAGGCCAGGTCACCACTGGAGAGAGTGGGCCACAAAAGCCCAGGCCCAGGCCCGGGGCATCTGGCGGGACACAGGCCCTGGGCGTCTCACACCAGCTCCCCGGGGTGCGCCTGCAAAGTGGAAGTTAAACCAGTTTTGAAAGATGGTGGAAAATTGCATCTTAGGTAACCACAAATGAGGCTCTATAAATGGGAGGAAGTGAGAGGCTTGGAGCAGGGTCAGAGAGGGAAACTGAGGCCAAGCTGTCACCTTGAATCACACCCTGCCCATTCCTTGCTTTGTTCCCTCTTACTGTCATGGTTGGGTCAATAATAAGCACACTGGTCCTAGGCAACCCTGGGGGTGTGTGATTTCCTAGGTGTTTTGCTTTATTCCGTCATAGTCATTAAGAGTCACCCCAACCTGAAAGCTGCCACAAATGTGGCCTAGAAGCGATTGTGCGGGCGTTGAAAGAACTGGCGTTGGTGGTACTTCTGCTGCCCTGTCCCTCCAGCAGAGGGCGGCACGGAGTGGCCACTTCTCATTTCTCCTTCCACTCTGGGTGGGTGGTGAGAGAAACAAGAAGAGTCCACCACCGTGGGCCCTTATCACTTGGTTGGGTCATTTCTCTGAAAAAGCAGCTGGTCTCTTCTTCCTGTCCCCCAGTACTGTAGTCCATGCTCAGCTGCCGAAGGAGACGCCGAGGTGTGTGTGCATGTGTGTATGTGCTCATGTGTGTGGGGTTGTATGTGTGTGTGCTGTGTGTCCGTGTGTGGTGTGTACACGTGGGCTCTGTGTGTGCAAGAGTCTGCACACGTGTTGATGGGGAAGGACGAGGGCCCTTGGCAGGCCTGTCCCACCCTGGGTGCAGCCATGCCGAGCATCCGGCCACCCAGGCAGTCAGGCACTGGGGACTACCGGGCGCTGCCCAGGTTTGCCGTAAAAGGCTGACTTGGTCCTTTTAGCCTACTCAGCACCGTGAGCTGAGAACCCGAGGGAGAGGCGCCCTGCAGTCACATTGGAATCCCCGCCCCAGCTGAGGTACCCGCATTTCTATCTCAGAGACCTGAAAGTGGGGGCTCGAGGTCCAATGTCACTAGGGGGTGGGATGACAAGGGAGCAGGGAGGGTTCCCAGGTGGGAGGCAGACGGAGGCTTTTAGGGGTCACAAAACAGTTCATGAGAGCCTGGGAAGGGGTGGATGGTGCCAGGGGCCCAAGCTGGTCCTGAAGGTGGTCAGCCACCACTGGCTGGGACTTCTGACCATGCATCTTGACCTGGATGGTCCCTGCAGAGCTGCCCACACAGGACGGGAGGGGGAGAAGGCACAGGAGTGGGGCTGGTGCACCTGTCCAGTCCACCCATCATCCTTCCGACAGCTCCTCCTGACCATCCACACGCAGTCACCGCTCCTGCCTCGGACACTCTGTAGGTGCAGTCTCCTGCTTCTCCCTCATTCCTCCAGGACTTGGTTCCTGTGAGCTCCCTGCCCTTCTCCTTCCACCCACCTGCCCAGCCCCGTCTCCCTGCCGGAGCCCGCCTGGACCCCGCAGCCTCCTCACCCTGCACACACTGTCCCGGATCCACACTCCCTCACTGCCTTGCCCTCACTGTCACCCCAGCCTTTGTTAGCTCCAGCTGGAGGGGACCCCGGGCCCACCCAATGCTCCATGGAAACTCATGCCCACAACTGTGCTGCCCCGGTCATTCTGGTGTCCCAGCCCATGTGTGGCCCCACTCCCTGACAGCTCTGCAAGCTTCTGACAGTCCCTCCCCTGGCTTGCTGTCCATGGTGACCTGACTTCCTGTGTTTCTGAGACATGGAGCAAGCCCTTCCCCCACGAGGGCCCGCCTGCCGTGTCTGTGCCTTGCTTCCCTCCTGCCCCTGTGTCCTGGCGCACCAGTCCCTGCCTGAGGAACTAGGTCACATCCCTCCTCCCACCCAGGAGGAGCAGGCGCGGTGCAGACTGGGGAGCAGAACCCAGGCCTCCTAATGGGCTGCCATCTCTGGGCAGGAAATTCTTCCTGTGTAGAAGCTGCACAAGGGCCCGCCAAAGGCTTCCTGACACACTCTGCCCAGAAGCACGCAGGACAGCCCCCGTGGGCAGCTTAGAAGGGACCACAGCAGTTCCCAGATCCCTGGGTTTTTGAAAGCCCCTTTCCAGGTGTTTCCTTCGACCTGGCAGAAAGGGGCCTGGGTGAGCAGCAGGACCGCTCGGTGCTCGTCACCCAGCTCCTACTGCCCACAGTCCTGGAGTGCAGAAGCAGCAGTGCCTCAGCGGCTGGCCTGGGGCAGCTGGTCCATCACGGCCTTTGCTTTGCTTGGCCGCTCAGGCCCGCCATCCCATTGTACCTCTGCTCCCTCCCCTCCCCTGGAGAACAGTCAAGGCCACATTCAAAGCCTGCTGAGATTCTCACCGACCTTCCAGGATGTGTCTGGCCGTCTGCACACAGCGGAGGGCTGGGGAGGTGAAGACGGCGGTGAGTCTGACTCCACTGTCCATCAGCGCGCCTCCTGGAAGACAGCCGTTGGAAAACAGCCTTCAGATTCTAGCCCAGGAATCAGCTAGCAGCTTAGGTGGCGGCTCCGCCTGAGGCAGCAGGGTCCTAGGAGGTTCTGGGACACCTTGCATGATCTTCCTGGGTGTGACTGTGACCACCAATCCCTGCTCCTGTGACCAGGAGACGACCCAGGGGACCTGGCGGAGCCAGATGAGCACGTCACAAGCAGAGATTCCCCCAGCCAGTCACAGAAGTCAGAGGTTCGAAGTGAGAGGGGTTTGGCATGTGAGAAATCCTCCATTTCTGTCTTGCAAGAGGGGCCCCACGGCCAGGAGTGTGAGCAGAGCAGTCCCTGGTCAACAGCCCGTGAGGAGAGGACCTCAGTCCCACAACCGAGAGGATCAGCCTTCAGCCGGAGCCTGGATGGGGGCCTGAGCTCCGGTGGGCGCTCCGTCCTGCGGACCCTCTGATTTCTGGCTTTGAGACTTGGTAAGATCCATCCCCGCCCACCTGGGTGCACACATGTGGGCTGTGCTTCAAGCTGTTCTGCAGTAACAGCAAACTTGAGGCCCCGGGGCTCACTGTGGGACAAGCCTCTAGACCAGCCACTTTTCCTGCACTGTGGGAAGTCCCTCTCTTGGGAAAGCAGGGGTCCCTACTGGGCAAGCCCTGCACAGGTTCAAGGCCGGTGGGCACCAGAGAGACGTGCAGGGTGGAGTGTGAACCCCAGGTACCTCAGATACCCCCTTATGTGGGCACAGGGTGTTTATAGAGAGCATTGGCCTCCCTTCCCTGTCGCATCTGCATCCAAAGGCCCAACCAAGTGTGGATCAAAAATATTGAAAAAAGATTGCATCTGGGTAGAACGTGTACAGACGTTTTTCTTGTTATTTCTTAAACAACAGAGTCTGTTTACATAGCATTTACATTGTTTCAGGCATCGTGTCACCTGGAGAGGATTGGAGTATACGGGAAGGTGTGCACAGATTCTATGCAAACACCACACCATTTCACATAAGGGACTTGAGCATGCCAGGATTTGGCATCTTAGGGGGTGACCCTGGGTGAGTTGCCTCACCTCTCTGTGCCCAGCCTCCCTGCAGCAGAGTGGGGAAATGCTGATACTGACATTACACTGCACACTGAAGGGCCACGTCCCTGTAGCTACGATGGCCGCCATGTGACTATCAGCTGCTCCTTCCCAGTGGCCTCACACACACCTGCTAGTCTGGATTGGAAAATTCCACAGGATGACAACGGAGGGTCGTTTTCAAAGTCTTTGATGCCACTGCTCCGTCGAGGCAGACTGCGGGGGAAGTTCAGGTCAGGCCTGTAGTATTTTCCTAAGGCAAAACGAAAGAACGTGGGACGTCGGAGTAGACGTGTCCCGAGAGGCCGCATTGCCAGTAAGGCTCTTATTTAAATCACCCTCAGCCGTGGCTTTTCCCGCTCGCTCTGAGATGCGGATTCCACTTGAGGAGCAAAGGCAGCTTTGCCGTGCTTTGCAGAGCACTGAGGTTGCAGCCCCAGGAACCGTGACCCTCTCTGCCCTCCCAGAAGCCCCAAGAAGAGTCACACAGTGAAGATCCTGAGAGAGAAGCAGAGTCTCCATGACTGATGTGGCATTAATTAATTAGGTGCAATGTGACCCGCTCCACAGCGTTAAGTGTATCTTACAGCTTGTAGGACAGTGTGCACCCGGCTCTGGTGATCTGCACTGGGTGCTACTCAGTGACTTGAGGGCAGGACTAGAAAGTCGGGTGTGTCCAGACACCCTCCCCACTCAGGGGCTGCATAGTACATTCTGAGTTCGCCCTTGAGCTCTAAGATCTGTCAGTCAGGGTGCGAATCCTGGCACCACTGGCAACAGCTACGAGAGGAGAAGCATACAGCTTACCTCCTCCTCAGGAAAGAGGGGAAGTGAGATTTGAGCTAGTGCCACTGAGCGAGTGCTGGAGCCCAGCGCCCGGCTCAGACTCATGTCCAACAAGGGCCAGGGCCGTCTCCTATCAACATGCTCCATCATCCGTGCAAATGGTGTCACCATTGATGAGTGTGCTCCAAGTGACCCCGGAGCTCTCTGGTGCTGGCACATTCCTGCAGCCACAGGGGCATGGCCACTCTAAAGGGCACAACTAAAGAAAGTGAGACGGGGCCCTCCTTGGTCATCCTGCCTGCAGACCCCCTGGACTGGACCTACCGTCTGCAGTGGTGCACTGCTGCAGCCACGACTTCCCGAAGATCTGGTCCACTCTCTCCCCGTGCCGCACCACCAGCACGCTCCTCCTGGAGATCACGGCCTGGCGGTGGGAGGAAACGGAACCCAAGGGGCCAATCAGCCTTGTCGGACAGTGTCCCTCCAGGTCCTGGCAGCTGGCCTGAGGGGAAGCCTTGTCCCCTGCTGGTCGCCAGCTCTGTCCACTTGCCAGAGCCCTCCCAGTGAACAAGGACCGGGTACATCCCAGTTCCTCCCACCTTTTCACTTCTTGGGCACAGAGCCTCGTGAAGGAGACGAAGAGACAGGTCTGGTCCCCCCATAACCCAACAAGTCTGCGTCCCTGTCTCTTCCAAGTCCTCAGTCCTCCACAGAGACTGCTTAGATTGTGATCTCTCTCTCCCTATCACTGTTTTGTGATCTATCGTTACCGTATTTCTCTCTCTCACCCATCTATTGGCTGCCACCTCCTGTTCTGCGGACACTCCTCCTCTTCCAGGAGCCCTCCAGGACTGCCCCTGTGTTGGCACATTGAAAGGCAGCCGGACAACTCCTCTGGACTCAGGTGTGTCCTCTGCCCCTGAGCACCCAGGGAGAAGCCCTCCATCCATCCTCCTCGCTGCCTTCCTGCAGCTGTGTTCTCTGCTACGGGAAAGTGCTACGGGAAATCAGCACGGCTGTCCCTTGCGGTCCCTGGAGGAGAGCGCAGGACCCCTTCGGATACCAGAATCCACGGACACTCAATCCCCAATACAAAATGGCACAGTATCTGCACACACCTCCCGTGTACCTGAAATCATCTTTCCGTTGCATAATATCCCCGAGGCAACAGAAATGCTATGTGAATAATGGCTTTACTGTTTTACTTAGGGAATGATGACCAGAAAACAGTCTGTACTGCCCAGGGCAGGTGTGCTGTAGTTTGGATCTTGAATGATCCCCAAAGGCCCCTGTGTTCAAAAGCTTGGTCCCCAGCTGGTGGCACTGTTGGCAGTTGGCGGGAACTTTAGGGGCTTAGTGGAGGGAGTCAGGTCACCGAGGCACTCTTGTAGGGGTAGTGGGCCAGCCCCTTTCTCTCCCCCTGCTCTCTGGCTGCCGTGAGGGGAACAGCTCCTCCACCCTGGGCTCATGCCTTGTTGCACTCTGCTGCCAAAGGCCCAAAGCAACAGGGCCAGGTGACTATGCCCTGAAACTAGGAGCTCAAATAAACCTTTCATGTTTTTAACTTGCTTATTTGGGGGATTTTGTCACAATGATGAAACACTGACTGACCAAGATGCAACTCGTCTGTATGTTCTCAATCCGTGTCTGCTGAATCAGTGGGTACAGAACCTGTGGCTATGAAGGGCTGACTGTATTTTATTCTGCTTCTTTTTGGCATGACAGAGGATTTGGCAGTGGCCAGCAGTCTCAGGTACTGGGGTCAGCTGCTCTCTGGCACATTTCTCCCTGGCTCAGACTGCCCTCTGAGTGGCCTTAAGCCTTGCAATTGCAGGGATGTGTCCCACCTGTTCTTGAAGTCACCGGAGGCCCTTCAAGTGATGATGCACTATCCCCTGGAGGGGCTCCTACATGTGGGGGTCTGTCGCCAGGGGAGCTGGGGATGACCCTTCTCCTACCCGTGCTGTGAACGACTGAAGGGGTGGGGGCAGCTTGAGGAGCACCTGCTCTAAGGGGGTCGGTGCGGGGGTGGGGGGCAGAGGGCAGAGTTCTGAGGACCGAGCCAGCAGGAGGCCAGCAAGAGGCCTCCAGGAAGCTGTGGGCAGCCAAAGCCCTTATTATACATAAGCCAGGACTCTGAGGAGGAGGAGGGTCAGCCATCACCCTGGAGAACTGCCACTCAGTGCGAGGCCCAGGCTTCTGGGGGCCTCTGCTCTAAAGCTGGATAGAGCTGTCCCACCTCAACCCAGGACCCACAGTGCTGCCTGCTGGCTCCCAGGACTCAGGCTGTCAGTGCCACCGTCACAACCTGGTGTCTTGGGAAGGTGCATGTCAGATGCTGGGACAGTGCTGCAGTGCACCCCTTCTCCAGGAGCTGCAGGTCTCTGTGGGGCTGAGGGACAAACCCAGGAAGATGCATCACAGAACCACTGAGGGCAGAGGGGACAGTGCCTGCCTCTGGAGTGGGCTGGGGGCTTCTGGGCATAACAGGACTTGGTGACTCCTGAAGCCAAGGACAGCAGGATGACAGGTGGGGAGGGCAACGTGACCGGCAGCCCGGGGTCCTGTCCTCTGTGCTGCTCCTCCTCTGGAAACGTGGAGCCTTGTCTAGGGACATGATGACAGAGCCAAGCGAGGTCCTGGGAGGGGACAGAGCAGCCCCTGGGTCTGAGGATGGAGAGGGCTGCACCCTGTCTTTAGACAGAGCCGTCACAAACCGGGCAGCACAGAGCAGCGCAAGTGAGCTCCCACCATCCTGGAGGCCAGAAGTCCAGCTCAAGGGCTCCGAGGGCCGGCCCTTCCTCACCTCCTCCAGCTCCCGTGGCTCCAGTGTCCCCTGGCTTGTGGCGGCACACTCTCTGCCTCTCTTCCTGTGGCCTCTCCCTCTGTGGGCCTTTCTGCTCTCCGTCTGCTTTCCGTCTTGAGGACAGTTGTGGCTGCACTAGGGCCACTGGACAAGCCAAGGTCCTTAACTGGATCCCTGTGTCCTTTCAGGTTGCATCTGCAGGTTCTGGGCTCAGGGCCTCTCACCTGCGGGCCTTATTCAGCCTGCCCCAGGTGCCCTGTTCCACCGGAGGCCACAGCTCTCCTCACTGTACAGAAGAGGTGGAATCAGAGCAGAGGAGGGCCGCTGGCAGGGAGGGGCGTGCTCCTTCCTTCCATTTAAAGCCCCAGTGAACTGGAACGCAGGCCGTGCTCTGGGGAGCCCTCTGTCCCAGGTGCCCTCCTTGTTGAGAGCCACAGCCAAAGAGGCCCCAGCAAACTTCCAGCTTCCAGCAAACTTCACACTGCCAGCTGATGATTGGCTCACAGCGGCCCCAGCAAATTCTAGCTGATTGGCTCCTCTGCAGTGATGTTCATTGGGCTGTTTCCCTGCCCTTCAGACTGCCAGCTGATGATTGGCTCACAGCAGCCCCAGCAACATCTAGCTGATTGGCTCCTCTGAGGTGATGCTCATTGGGGGACTTCTTTGGCTCCGCCCACACGACCCAGCCAATCGGCCTCAAGAGCAGGAGGATTGCGGGAAGTGGTGAGGCTTGTGTTTGGTGAGAGGCCTGTGGAAGCCGGTGGTGGCAGTTGGGCTCTGAGGGTTTTTTCCTGAGGAGCTGTTTTGTTTGGCGTTTGTAGTTCTAAAAATAAAGTGAGTTTCTTTTGACAAGTGGCTCCTGAATTGTGCCCAGTCAGACTTCGGCATTTGGTGGCCCGTACGGGGAGCGACTGAGGGTAAGTAAACTGCTCGCCCCTGAGGGCAGGGTGAGAGGATGGGCAGCCATTCTAAGTTTCCTCTTTTGTTTTGCTTCATCTTTGTTTTAAGTTGCCTGTCCCTGGAGATGAGTGAGAGGGAAGAAAAACCGCTCACATCTGAGGAAAAACTATTTGCGTCTGAGGAACAGATATGGAGAAAGGACGGATGCACACGTCAGGAGGATAGAAAGGCTATAATGAATTTTTGTTCCATTTTTATTTCATTCTGTCTCCATTTTGTTTGGCGTCATCTTGTTGGGTTGTATTATAGTAGAAATACGGGATCAGAAATTAGTAAAAAACAAACCAAAAGACTGTTTAAAAGGAATTTCCCCATAGGAGGAGGGTTTAACAAAACTAGGTATCAAAGGAGTAGAATACCAGGTATTTGCCCACGATGCTGTAGAGGGAGACATTGGGCTAATGAATGCTGTTCTCAAACCACCATAGAGGGTACTCTGTTATCAAAAAACAAACAAGGACCAAGTGTTTATCCACGATATCGTGGAGAAAGGCATCGGGCTCCATTGCCAAAAAATGGACAGGGGGGCCCAATGCTCCGGGGCCCAAAACCACAAATATACAGAGCACTGGAGGAGCCCAGCAACCCCATCAGGGTAGTGCCCAGGACACACTGTTCATAAGATCCCTCATCAGACAAACCAGAGGGAGTGCAGGGTTGGACATCTGCGCCTCCACCACAGCAGTACTAACTCCAGAGATGGGAATTCAAGTCATTCCCACAGGAGTAAAAGGACCTCTTCCCCAAGGAACAGTAGGGTTATTATTGTTATTATATTATAGCTCTTCTACTCTAAAAGGATTTATGATAAGTCCTAGGGTAATTGATCCCGATTATGAAGGTGAAATAAAAATTATAGCCAGTTCTCCAAAGGGTATATCAGTAATTTCATCAGGAGATAGGATAGCACAGTTACTAATAATACCAAGCCTACATGATAAATTTTCCAGTCATGCTGTAGAAAGAGGTTCCAAGGGATTAGGCTCCACAGGTGTAGATTGGGCTATGCTTTCTTTAAATTTAGATTCTCGCCCCATGCTAAAACTAAATATTCAAGGACATGAATCTAATGGGCTACTGGATACAGGTGCAGACCTTAGCATCATCTCTCGTCAAGAATGGCCAAAACATTGGCCATTACAACAAGCCACTCAAACGCTTTGAGGCCTAGGAGTGGTGACTAATCCCCATAGAAGTGCAATGGTATTAGATTGGAAGGATCCTGAAGGATGTGAAGGAACTATACAGCCATATGTATTGGATCATCTTCCCGTAAATTTATGGAGACGAGATGTCTTAGATCAATTAGGTTTGACATTAACAAATAATATCAATCAAAATGCACCCACTATTATGGCTAGACAAGGTTTTAGGAAAGAAAAAAGATTAGAAAAACAAGAACAAGGTATAGCAGCACCAATACAAATAGATCAAGGAACAGACAGACATGGGTAGGATTTTCAGAAAGGGCCACTGAGACAATAAAAATTACTTGGAAATCAGAAAGACCAGTATGGGTTCCTCAGTGGCCCTTTACTAAAGAAAAGACACAAGTAGCCCATGATCTGGTCAAACAACAATTAGCGGAAGGACATATACAACCTTCTGTATCTCCCCATAATACTCCCATTTTCGCCATCAAAAAGAAATCTGGTAAATGGAGATTATTGCAAGATTTAAGAGCCATTAATAATGAAATGGTCATTATGGGACCTGCTCAATTGGGAATTCCTCAATTGTCTGCTTTGCCAAAAACTTGGTATGTTTTAGTTATAGATATTAAAGATTGTTTTTTTTCAATTCCAATTCATCCTGAAGATAGTCCACGTTTTGCATTTACTATCCCTGCACTGAATCATGAAGGTCCTGATCAGAGATATGAATGGAAAGTACTCCCTCAAGGGATGGCTAACAGCCCAACTATGTGTCAAATTTATGTTAACAAAGTAATCTAGCCACTTAGAAATCAAAATCCTGAACTACAAATATTTCACTATATGGATGATGTATTATTAGCACACAAAGCTAAAAACACATTGCTAGAATGTTATGTCACACTTACAAACTTATTAAAAAATTATAATCTAGAGATAGCAATAGATAAAGTACAATTAAATTTTACAATTAATTATTTAGGAGTTCTATTATCCTCAACCACGGTCTGTCCACCAAAAATTCAAATACGAGTAGATCAACTCAAATCACTTAATGACTTTCAAAAGTTATTAGGAGACATAAATTGGATAAGGCCTTATCTAGGTATTCCAACAGGAGAGTTGGGACCTTTACTTGATATCCTAAAAGGTCCATCAGATCCAAATTCCCCCGAATGTTAACGCCTAAAGCAAGAAAGGCACTAAAAATCATTGAAACATATATGGAAAATATGCATTTGGATAGAATTGATATAAGTTTGCCTTTATTATTTATTGTACTACCAACAAAAAATATTCCTACAGGAGTATTTTGGCAAGAAGGTCCATTATTATGGATACCTTTATCTTATTCTCCTAACACTATTCTTACTAGGTATCCTGAGGCTGTAGGACAATTAATACTCAAAGGAATAAAAGCAGCAAAGGGAGTGTTTGGAATTTCTCCCAATAAAATTATTACTCCATATACTATGAATCAAATTGATGAATTAGCTAATGAGTTAAATACTTGGGCAATAATCATGTGCAAATCTAGTGTTTCATTTGATAATCACTTGCCATCTAATCCTTTGTTGTCCTTTTGGTCTAAGCATCCTGTAGTTTTTCCAAAAATGACAAGAATAACACCTATCATGAATGCTCCAAATATATTCACTGATGGGTCAAATAATGGTACAGCAGCAATAGTTACACCTGATCAAACTTTTACATTTTTAGTATCCAAACAATCAGCTCAAAAGGTAAAGCTTAATGCAGTACTACAAGCTTTTGTGACGTTTAAAGATTCTGTATTTAATTTATTTTCCGATAGTCAGTATATAGTTAATGCTATAGTATCCCTTGAAGATGCTGGTAGGATTTCCCCTTTTTCTACTGTTTTCTCTTGTTTTCCACTATACAAAGTCTAATCTGGGACAGAAAAGATCCATTCTTTATAGGACATATCAGGGCACATACAGGATTGCCTGGAGCCCTTAGTTTGGGCAATGATTTAGCAGATAAAACTACACATGACATACATATTTTCTCTACACTAGAAGAAGCTATAAATTTTCATAAAAGGTTCCATGTCAATGCTAATACTTTACAAAAGTGTTTTAAAATAACTAAGGAACAAGCTAGACAAATAATAAAACAATGTCAAAATTGTATGACCTTTTTACCACAAGTTAATCTTGTAGTCAAACCTAGAGGACTGATACCTAACCATATTTGGCAGATGGATGTCACACACTTGCCAGAATTTGGAAAATTAAAATATTTGCATTTTACAGTTGATACTTCTGGATTTTTGATGGGCTCCCTTCATACCGGAGAAGAAACTAAAGATGTTATAGCTCATTGCTTACAAAATTTTGCCACTGTGGGCGTTCCAAAACAGTTAAAAACAGATAATGCCCCTGGTTATACTTCTACCTCTTTTAAACAATTTTGCTCATCATTTGGCATTACTCATATAACAGGAATCCCATACAATCCACAGGGACAAGGCATAGTTGAAAAAGCTCATCAAACTATGAAAATGTACTTATTAAAGCAAAAAGAGGGAATTGGGAAGGGGTATATATTCCCCAAAGATAAACTTAAAATAACCCTTTTTACTCTAAACTTTTTAAATTTGGATTCATCAGGACTTAGTGCTGCAGAAAGGCATATGTGTCCAAAAAATGTACATAAGCCCAAGGTACTTTGGAAAGATATTCTAACAGGACAATGGAAAGGTCCTGACCCAGTAATTATCTGGAGTCAGGGGTCTGTTTGTGTGTTTCCACAGGAAGAACAGCAGCCGATTTGGATTCCGGAGAGATTAACTAAAGTCCTGACCCAGTGATTGTCTGGAGTCGGAAGCTTGTTTGTGTGTTTCCACAGGGAGAACAGCAGCCGATTTGGATTCCAGAGAGATTAACTAAAGCGATTTCTACAGACCAAAAAGAAGATGATTTGGCTCAAATCCCATAACAGCTGATATCCAAAACTCCAATTTGGCTATCCTTACATCTGCGATAGAACCAGGATGCTTTTTTAAATATCTATTTTATTATTGCCCTTTCCCATATCATGAAGTTCTATTTTGTTTTTTGAGCTCATACAGATCTAGGTTAATATTTTGCTGACCAGTTCTATTTTTTTGACTATCAAGTTTTTAAACATTGCAATGGAGATTTCACCTGTAAAAGTTATAAGGCCTTTACTATTATGTTATGTGTTGTATGTATTATATTATGTGTGCACACTTGGGTTTTGTGTTATATGTTTGAATGTATGTATGTCCATATATCATATATGATGAGCGCTCATGAAAAAATGGATCCAAATATTTTTTTTTATTCACGTGATTTAAATAGTTTAATTTAAATTGGGTAAATAACTGTTAAGAATTGTTTTAATATGTAAACAAAAAAGGAGGTTAACAGATCTGTTTGTTTACTTTCACCTTTCCTTTTCATTATATTTAATAATTCTCTTCAAGATAATGTAAATTGTTAAGAAAATTGTTTTCTTTTAGTGCCTTCTGGAATGTTATACAATTTTTTCTTTAGCCATTATTGCCAGAATTCCTATCTTCATCCCAGTGCCGGTGAAGACAATGTAAATTGTTAAGAAAATTGTTTTCTTTTAGTGCCTTCTGGAATGTTACATAATTTTTTCTTTAGCCATTATTGCCAGAATTCCTATCTTCATCCCAGTGCCAGTGAAGACAAAGATAAAACTAATCTACAGTTTCTGCAATAGCCATCACTGGCACAACTTGCCTAAACTATGTGTCACTTGTATGCATTGTGAACTCACTTGTATGCATCTGTGAACTATCTGTTGGTGCAGCGACTTGTGGTAGTGTTGGGGTATTTTTGCTGATGATGTCATCGGTGGTACAGTTTTTCCAACAAGAGCCGTCAATTGTCTTGATGTATCTGCTTGTCATGACAAAGACCTCTCCACAGGTGTGGCTGTATACTGGACCAGTAGTCAATGACGGGTAAGATCCAATTACAATGGTACCAACCTAAGACAGGAGGCTGACGCCCTGAGGTCAGCTCATCCGATAATGGGTAAGGACCATATGTAGTATTGGACAACCTAAGGCAGGCACGGTCCCTAAGCCACATGCTTGTTGTTTAAACAGAGAGGGGGAGATGTTGAGAGCCACAGCCAAAGGGGCCCCAGCAAACTTCCAGCTGCCAGCAAACTTCAGACTGCCAGCTGATGATTGGCTCACAGTGGCCCCAGCAACATCTAGCTGATTGGCTCCTCTGCGGTGATGTTCATTGGGCTGTTTCCCTGCCCTTTCAGACCACGGAGCTGCTCATTGGGGGACTTCTTTGGCTCCGCCCATGCGACCCAGCCAATCGGCCTCAAGAGCAGGAGGATTGTGGGAGGTGGGGAGGCTGGTGTGGGTGAGAGGCTTGTGGAAGCCGGTGGTGGCAGTTGGGTTCTGAGGGTTTTTTCCTGAGGAGCTGTTTTGTTTGGCGTTTGTAGTTCTAAAAATAAAGTTAGTTTCTTTTGACAAGTGGCTCCTGAATTGTGCCCAGCCAGACTGCAGCACTCCTTTGCTCTGGAAGGGGCCTGTTCCTGAGCCCACATGTGCAGCCTGACTCCTGGTGGGCCACATGTGCCCCGGACTCTGTCCCCCACGTTATAGCGTGGGCTCCTGTCTTGCCCAGCCCTGCCTGGAAAGAAGGGAAGCCGAGGTTCCAGGGCTGGAGACTTCTCTGGGGGTTACTTGGCTTGTTAATGAGAAAATTGGAGCAAGAATTGAGTGTCCTGGCCATGGTCTGTCCCTGTCTCCTCCCAGCTGGTGTCCTCGGGCCATGGCTGATGCTGCCTACAGAAACATGCAGGCAGGCTGCTCAGCCACAGAGGTCGTACCACTCTCCCCAGGGAGGACAGACCCGGGTGGCCCAGCAGCTCAGCCCTGGTGGGAGGGCACCTTGCTGGTCCACGTGCCAGTCTGCTGTGGGGCCGCAGAGGAGGCTGCCTATAGATCCACAGTTATCACTAAGCAGCCGCATCTGCCGTGAGTTAATAGAAAGTGCTGTGTTTAGTTGACTTACAGGGTGGGGGGACTCTTACCTGCAGAGCCAGTGCGCTGCTGACACCCCTCGGCGCTGGAGAGGGGTGGAAGTCCCCACTTTGTCTGCCGTTGATGTCCCCGTCCTTCCTGGAGTTCCTGTCCATGGCCAGACTAAAGGTGTACGTCCTGCAGGAAGAAGACGGGTTACCTCAGAAGCCCACCCTGGCCGTGGATGTGCTCGAGTGTCACCACCTTGGCAGACAAGGTCACTGTGAGGACAAACCGAAGCAGCACGTGCCAAGTGGGGTGTTCTACGGCTGCTGGCCCCACCATGAGGGTTCACTTCATGTCCGCCTGGCCAGGACATGGCACCCAGATGTTGGCCAAAGGTTATTTTATATTTTTGAGATGGGGTCTTGCTGTGTGGTCCAGGCTGGTTTTGAACTCTGGGGTTCAAGAGCTCTTCCTGCTCAGCCTCCCAGGTAGCGGGCACGACAGGCTCATGCCAACATGCTCGGCTCTAATGTCAGGTAGCGGGCACGACAGGCTCATGCCAACATGCTCGGCTCTAATGTCAGGTAGCAGGCACGACAGGCTCATGCCAACATGCTCGGCTCTAATGTCAGGTAGCGGGCACGACAGGCTCATGCCAACATGCTCGGCTCTAATGTCAGGTAGCGGGCATGACAGGCTCATGCCAACATGCTCGGCTCTAATGTCAGTTCAAGTGTTGCTGTGAAGGTGCTCTCTAAATGAAATTCAACCCGAAATCACTAGACTCTGAGAAAAGTAATTACGAGCTCTGTAATGCAGGGAGACCCCACCCAGCCAGGTCTTGGAAGGAATCAGACGGGGGTGGGTCCCTGAGGAAGAGGGAGTGCCGCCCACAGACCATCTTTGGACTGGAGCTACAGCGCCAGCTCCTCCCTGAGCCTCTCGCCCTGCAGACTTCAGACTGGCCAGACCACAGTTTTGAGCCAGTTCCTTAAAATCTCTCCCCTTCTCTCTCACATCTGATTGCTTCTGCTTCTTTGGGGAACACAGACTATTTCTCTGGTTAATACACCATCCTCTTTGGTTCACCTTCTGAAACAGGTGTGCAGATGGGCATGGCTGGGGTGCAGGGACAGATGCACGGTGGGCAGGTGCCTTGAGAGCTATGGAAACATGGGAAAGAGGGGGTGCATTTCAATAGAGAAGTCGCAGGTGAAGAGGAAGTTGACTCACGTCCATTGAATCAAGAAAAGTGCCCTAGGGTGCACAGGCGTTGGGGAGCTCTGGGGAGGCTGGGGATGGACCCTAGCTGCCAGGGGAGGTGAGAACTCTGGCTTTGGCATTCAGGCCAGGGTGGAATGCAAAGCAGGTACGTCTGCAGGGAACCGGCAGTGGCTGGAAGAAAAGAGCAGGAGAGAGAGCCCAGGTCCCAGGAATCCTCCTCAGAGCAGCAGAAGATCCTCTCCCCAGGGAGGTCATCTTACAAATGCAAAGATCTCTCAAAGGAATCCACAGTCTCTGTGTGCAGGGGGGACGGTGTGCTGCTCGGCCTCTCTCCAACAGAGCCTCTGTGCCCTTCTCAGGGCTGCACAGGGTGTGAAAAGCCCTTCTCCACCAGTTCCTCCACCCACGTGTGTCCTCGCTTTCCGCCAACCCCAGCTCCGCTGGCTTCCTATTCCAGCAGAAGGACTCAGGATGTTTTGTTCCTTGTTATTATTAGAAAATATAATAAATTGAAAAAGAAGATAAAATATAATTTGCTGGCTCAGTTGATCACGGAATCTCACCCCATTTTCCACATCCAGCCAATTCTGATCTTTCATGATCAGATCCACTTTTTTGGGAAAAGGAGAGCTCGTGGTTGATTAGAAGGTGATGAGCATCATGGGGTAAGATGAACCAGGGGTGGCCAGGTGGGGGAGGTGGGGTAGCTGCCCCACAGAGCCCCTGGGTGCTGCAGGTGACATGGGAAATGGAGAGGGAGGAGACTGCAGGGCATGCAGGTGTGGGCCAGGGTCCAGGGAGAGGAGAGAGAGCCTGCGGGGGCACCCTGCTCCCCCGGAGGGCGTGGGGCACAGCAGAGGCCAGAGTGACTGAGCAGAGTGCGTGGGGACAGGAGAGAGCCCAGGTTCAGGCATCGGAACCCAGTTTGCTGTGGACTCTGTCGGGACCTCTCCTGCTGCCTCTGGGCTTCCCAAGCTCTCCCAGCCCAGGAATCAGAAGTACATGAGCTTTGACTGCCTTCCACATCCCAGACTCTGCCAGGGGTGGACTGTGAGACGGGGTGAGAGTGTGAAGCACCCACTGCTTCCTGGTTTCTGGGGTGTCCTTCCTCAGACGCGAACCTCCCAGGGAGTGGGAGTGCTCCTCTGCTCTTCTCTCGGTCCTGCTCCTCTGTGTTTACCTCCCCTAAGCCAGGATGCTGGTTCTCAAAGTCTTCTCAACTGCTCCATTCATTCTCCTAGCAGAATCTTTCCATTCCCTCAGAGAGGTTCCACAAAGTGACCTGTGGCGATTTTGCCTGAACTTCATTAAACCTGGAAATGACGGGAGGAGCTGGCACGTTCCTGCCTCCACTTTGCTCAGCCACGAATGCATGTGCTTGACTTGTTCAGCCTGGGAGTAATTGTCCACTTTCTCCCACAGACGCTCAGGTCCCCAGATCCCATAAACCCAGCAATGGCTCACCAGGCTTCCGTGCTGAGACCTGTCCAGGGCTGAAGTTGGCAGGCGTCACGTGCCCTACGTCTCAACCACGACTCAGGTGGGGCCCCAGGACCCAGCCCTGCAACGCTCCCTGCCCACATAGTGTTTTGAGTCAGTTCACGCGTTTCTTGTTTGCTTCAAGTTCTGCTCCCCTGCCCACGTCGCCATGGCTTTCACTGTCTGGATCTGCACATTCTATGGGAGGAGGCCAGGCCAAACGGATGGACCTGGTTCCCATGCACTCATACTGTCAGATACCAGCAGACGTCAGCTGATGGCCAGTGACCAAGAGTAGGCCTTGTGTTGGAGCCATGGACAGCTCCCTCTGCGAAAGGTCTCATATAAGACAGGAAATGTGGGCAGGGTTCTCTTCCTGAGGGCAAGGCCGGGGCACCCACACCCCCTTGCGGCTCACTATGCCAACAATGAAGCCTTGTTATCTACAAGTGACATCTGCAAAGTTTACAGTTGGAGACAAAATCGAACTTCTCTGCCATCTTTCAGATGAAATGCACTCAAGATGATGGTGATGGGAGGGGACAGAAGGGCCCAGCTTTGTGACATTTCTGTTTTTCTCTAACTCATGAGTCACTCAGTGGTTAATTACACATGGAAATAGCTGTGTCTACACTCCACAGCTCCAGTCTTCCCCTGTGTCCTTATGGGGCCGTCCTTCTGTGTCTGTGTCCTGATCTCTTCTGCTTCTAAGGACACAGTCCTGTGGGATTAGGGCCACCTAAACAGCCTTGTTTTAACTTATCACCTCTGGAAAGTCCCTGTCTCCAAATGAGGTCATATCTGAGGTCCCCGGGGGTCAGGACTCCAACAGATGAATTTAGGGGGACAACACTCACCCCAGGACAATTGCATTTTTCAGTCTGAACTACCTGCCCTCAATTCATGCTGTGGTTTTTGAAAAGTCACTTGGATGCCTCTGTCTTGTATGTTGGAAATGCTCTCATCTTGGCTGCAGGTCTCAACGGATCCCCCTGAGCTGGACCCTCACGCAGGCCTCTCTGCTCCCCATCCTCCTGCCCAGGTGGCTGGCAACTGCTGTGGTCAGGAGTGGTCCCCATCATGATGGCCTTGCACACAGCTTCTCACCTTCTCCAGAGCAGTGGGTGGACATCAGAGTGTGACTTTGTGGTTGCCAGTCAAAGAGCCCCAGGACCGCCCTGTGTAAAGGCTGGGTGGCCATACGGGTGCAGGGTGACTGCTGTATTAGCTGCCAAGTGTGAGCATCACGGCTGCAAACTTGGAGGGTCTGGAGAGCTGCAGTTCTTGCTGCTTGTATCACGCATGCCCAGTGTAGGTCCCGAGGCTGACACACACAGAGTTACCGCCATCCACCTGTCCACAGGCGAGCCAGCCTTCAGACACAGCATGGAACCAATTTCCCACTGCTTAAGACATCTGTGACATGTGCAGACACCCAAGGCCTGTATTTGATTGAAGAAGCCTTACGAGTCTAATAAGGACTTTCAGCCTTCTAGAAAGACTCAGCCGGCTAGTTCTCTGGCATCAGGGCCCAGGTCACATGTCACATTTGCCAGGTGTCTCATGGCTCCCTGAGTGGGGGTGGGGAGCTTGAATGACAGGCCCGTCAGACACCCCAGAGCACCCAGCCCAGAGCTGGCTTCTCTTCCTTTCATTGCAATTTTTGACATTGTAATTTTTCCTAAGAGAAACTCAGGCGTAAAAGCTGGACTGGTTACACTGGTGACAGGTCCCTGATATATCAATTGTGATGTGAAAAATGTGACACCCACGAGCTCATCTTCTGCAGTCTTTGCTGGGTCATTGCTGATTGCCTGGTGGCTCCTGGGTGGCAGTGAGCTCTTCTGGGCAGGTGGTGAAGGCTGTGGGCCGCAGGGCAGGCAAGGCTCCTGAGTCTAGATGGCCTGTGAGGGTGAGAGCATCTCTGCTCCTGCGATTCCGACGGTGACCCACTGGACCAGTCGGTTGGAGTGGAGACGAGCACTTTCTTAATGCTGCGGCATTTCTGGCCTGCTGCCTTGTCTGTCATCTTGGCTGTCATGCGGGGCAGGGGTTTGTACTGGGTCATCGCTAAGGTCCCCATGGACCAGCATCTTGTAGCTCCGAGGTGGCCCCCAGACCCAGGGATGTCGACATTAGCAGAGGGTGCTGTCTGCACCCACCCGTCGCATGTGTCTGTGACCGTTTGCTGTGACGGTTGTTGAAGGAGTGTCCCCTCCACCTGGAGGCGGGAGAACTCGAAGCTCAGCTCTCTCAGGGTGCCTCCCTCCCCTGTTCTTTCTTTCTAGCTCTAGGGCTGGAAGGCAGGTCTCCCGCATGCAGGGTGAGCCCTCTGCTGCTGAGCTGGGCCTCCTCAGCCCCAGGTTTCTTAGAGTTCTGTTAGTTATGCACAGGTTCTCTTTAAAGTATTTCCAACAGCTTCTCCAGTAGAATGGCCGTTTTCATAGCTCTGACTTGGAATGAGCCTCCGTGGGAAGAGGTACAGAAGAAGTTCCCTGGGGGTATTGAGGCTAGATAAAATCTGTCCATGGAAAGGGCCTCGCATGGATCTGAAAAGCTGTGGACTGAGTCGACTGTGAACAGAGCTGTGCTCAGTCCGTGGTTTCCGCATTGGTGTGGAAACCCAGGCAGAGAATGAAGTAGTGCAATCCTTCAGGGCGACCTCCTGGAGGCAGCGGATGGGCACCTGGGTGATTTCCTAGGCCCTTCCCCAGCC
This sequence comes from Ictidomys tridecemlineatus, assembly GCF_052094955.1. Taxonomy (NCBI): domain Eukaryota; kingdom Metazoa; phylum Chordata; class Mammalia; order Rodentia; family Sciuridae; genus Ictidomys; species Ictidomys tridecemlineatus. Next base: position 213,504,673 of record NC_135479.1, on the reverse strand, counting down.
TCTCAGTTCTGAAAGTGCCAGGAAGCCCCAGACCACACAAAAGGCTTTTCTAGACCTTTCCCCTGCCCACCCCCTCTAGGTCTTCTACCAGTCTCCTTGAAACCGCCTGACTCCGCCCCCACATGTGCCCGCCTTGAGGGTGGGCGGCCTCCCCCCTTTCTCCCCTCCTCTCTTCTTCTGCCCGTTCCTCCACTCTCCTAGCTGACACCTGGGGGAAGACAGGGAAAAGCCCCTGGGAGGGTGGTTTCAGGCCTCAGCACCTTGCCATGGCTTCGCAGTGTGTCACTATGGTTACACTGAGCCAAGTCCCAGAATTCCCTGTCCAGCATGTGTCTGGCTGCAGCAGGTCCCCGGGGACACTCTCGTGAGAGTTGGGCAGTGGCAGTCATTTTGAGCATCACACACAGCTTTCCCAATTGTCCAATCAAATGCTCACCCTCAAGCTGTTGGGAGGAGATGCGGTGACACCCTAACCAGCTGGATTTAAGTGGGCGGAGGGGCCATTATCCCACCTGTGCCCCACTTACTCAGTTGGAAGGCATTTTAAAAAGGCTTAGTCCTTCCTCAAACACAGAAACTCCACAGAGCAGCTGTGACTGCCACTGCTGGCCCACCCTGGGTGCTGCTGGCTGTCACCCGTGGGCCTTGCCCTCCCAGCTCGGTGATCTTTTCTCCTGGGTGTAGTGTGCATCTCATATTATATAAGCATTTGTAGTATACATACCTGTATGTTACGTGTATTTGTAGCAAATCTACGTATAATATAGAATCACGGTCCTTCTATTCCAATTAAACTTTTTGTAAGTTTGGTATCAGGAACTGGGGTGGGGGGCTATCCTAACAAGTACCTAGAATGTGGGGGCAACTTGGGGCTGGGCAGCAGGGCAGAGGCTGGGAGGATCTGAGTTGCCCGCTGCTGTGTCCCTGTGAGTGGAAGGCCCACAGAAGCAGGCTGTGAAAGGTGCCCCGCGGAGAACCCTATGAGGAGTGAGACTGTGGGCAGGAACCTGAGGAGGGGCTCCCATGAGGCAGGGCAAGAAGTTCAATGGGATCAGCCACAGGGGTCGGAACTTAGGGGGATGAGGTTGGTTCTGTAGATGAGGGTGTTTGTGAGTTAAAGTGATCACCTGGCTTCTTCTTGTTTTTTGTTGTAAAACAAGGAGGAGGGGGACAAATTGAAGAACCAAGAAACAAAAAGAAACCAGTACCTGCTGTTTCTAAAATCCTTAGCCTTGACAGGTGAGGCTAAGGACACTGCACTTAAGAGATGTCCAGCTGAGCAGGAGGACAAGCCTGCAGCAGCCCTCCAGCTTTGTGGAGTGACTTCTGCCAACAAGTTATTGAGCACCTGACTTGGATGGGACCCTGGTCCTGGCCACACCTCAGTTTCAGCCACGTGAGATACCAAGCAGAGGACCCAGTGAAACTGTACTCTGATCCAGACCCGTGAAAACTCTGAGAAATGAAAGTCTTTCATTTTAGCCATTACATTTGTGACAGTTTGTTGCAGAGAAATAGAAAACAACTATTGCACCTTATGATATCACAGGTTTTATACACTGAGCAAAGAATAAATAAGCCAAAGCTTAAGTCCTCTAAGTATAATTTTGACACTCATAAGAAGCAAGAAGTATTTTGCAACAATGTGGACGTCATTATCTTGGGAAAGTAATATGGAGTAACCCACATTTCCTGAATGCTATCAGCAGAAACTGAATCTGTGAGGATAGCCACTGTATCTGCAGGGATGATTGTGCAGCACCAGGAATGCAGTTTTTCCAGTGATGGAATGTTCTGGAAGCACATTGCTGCTGAGTCCCCTGTTTCAGGTAGTGACTGGTCAGAGAGGTTTGGGCCCTGGCTAGGGGCAGCACTCACCTATGTTTGACCCAAGTGTCAGACTCGTAGGCTCTTTCCGTGTAGTTCTCTGGCAGGAAGCCCCGGCAGCCCGTCCGCTGGGAGGTCCCGATGGCCCAGCCCTCGCTGGCTTCCTCCTGCTGAGTGGGGTCCACAAAGATGTAGTCGCCAGGACTGAGCATCAGCTCGTCCACGTTCTGGGGCTTGTACTGGAACAGGACCTTCAGGGTCTAGAAAGGAGGGAAGTGGTTTCGTGTTTCCCGCCAGGGTTTGCACTGGGAAGCAACAGCACTAGGAGGAGTGGTATATTCCACATCTTGCTTTCTGGGTCCCTGATGTGTTCTGTGTCTCCAAGATGCCACCAGGCCTCTAATGAATCCAGCATAGAATATCGCAAAATACAGCAGCGCAGAATTCTTTGGGTAGATTTAGAAATAAAATTTTTCTTTTCTGCCTTCCTTGCTTGCTTGTTGCCTCTTCCTTCCATCCACCCATCTATCCTTTCATCTATCCATCCATCATCCATCCATCCATCCATTCATCCATCATCCATCATCTATCCATCCATCCATTTATCCATCACCCATCATCCATCCACTCACTCATCATTCATGTATCCATCATCCATCATCTATCCATCCACTCATTCATCCATCATCTATCCATCCATCCATTTATCCATCATCCATCCATCTATTATCCATCCACTCATTTATCATCCATCTATCCAACATCCATCATCCATCCATCAATCTTCCATCCACTCATCCATGATCCATCTATCCATCATCCATCATCTATCCATCATCCATCCATCATCCATCCATCCATCATCCATCCACTCATCCATTATCCATTCATCCATTATCCATCCATCCATCATCCATCTATCCATCATCCATCTATCCATCATCCACTTGCTTGTCATTCACAGCTTCTCCTGGGACAGGAGCATGGTGGACTCCCACAAGGGTTTGGACTGGGAAGCAACATCACGCTCATTCCCTGGCTCTGGAAGGAATGACACACACTTTCTTCCCAAACCAATCAATTCACAGAGGGGAAAGCCTTGGAATGAGGCTCCACTCCATCACTACATGAAATGATCTGATAAGCAAAACCTGCGTTCGTACGTTTTTACAACAGTCCTTTCCAGATACTGTCAGCAATGCAGGATTTTGTCTTGATTTTTTTGCACATTTGTAGCTCACATCTTAACAGGTTGGTTCTGAACGGCAAGAGTTTCAGAGGAGGAACAGCAGTCCTCTCCCACTCTAGAAAGGGCTCCCCATGGAAGTGCTGTGGGGAAGGAGGTCATTGGTCCATTTGTCTCCTGTGGAGGGGGTCATGTCCAGCCACACTCCTGGGTCACAGTTGTCTCACCTGGTAGTGCACAAAGCGCATGTCCCGGGAGTACAGGGCCGCCGTCCACTGGCAGCTGTGGCCAGGGTGGATGGCTCTAGCCAGCTCCTCCAGCGTCCTCTGGTGGTGGGGGTAGAACTTGTGGGCCAGGGTCAGATGCAGCTGCTTGGTACAAGCCTTCACGGAGCAGTCTGGGAAATCAGGAACAGGGGCAGGCGGTTACCTAAGCAGCCAGCGCCACGTGCCCAAGACCAGGAAGCGCCTCTACACAGAGCACCTCCCGCCTCTGCCCACCCTCCATCTCTGTGCTGGTGCCCCCGCAGCAAGGTGGGACAGGCCCTCATTGGCACCTGAGTGACGTTGTAGGGAAGGGGTTGGAAACCTGTAGGATTTTCAAGAAGGAAGGAGAGGAGGAGGTATAGAGAGATGGTTAAGGGGTCAAGGCCATCAGTTGGCAAGCGGATTGCCCAAACAAAGGGCTTCAACTCTCAGGACTGGCTCTGGGCTCCTGTTGTGCAGGTGACTCAGCAGACTCTGGGGCCCCAGCTGCAGTTCAAGGGCTTTTTGTTCCATGGAAGAGTTTTAGGAAGAAACTTGATCTGCAGAACTGGGAAGCATCAGGGTCTCCACATTCTCCTTGCTTTAGCCACACAGGAAGCCCAGGGAGTGGTCGAGCTGCAGGCCTATCCAGGTGGCCTCTGCCCTCCAGGCCCCCTTCTGGAGCAGCCTGTATCCTATGGCAGCTTGGCCACAAAGTGCTGGACATTCTGGGGCAGCTGTTAGTGTCCTGTGGGGATGACACAGACTTTGCTATTGGATGGGCCCAAGTTGAGGCCCCTCTGCCCTCTCGGCAGGGTGACCGTGGTCAGGTGTGGTGTCCTGACTCAGTTTCCAGCAGTGACAGACAGCCGTGATGGGAGGACAGAGCTGGCTCTGGGGCGGTGCTGGGCAACCAGCCCACCAGCTCAGTCTCCTGTGGGCCCTGAGTACCTGGTGGCCACCTGCCACAAAGGTCACTTACAATCAGGCAGGTTTGGTTGTTCCCCTAAGAGGACACAGAGCCTTCCAGGGAGCCCTGGCCTGGCCCAGACAGGCCCTGCATGCCACAGGTGCTCCCTGAGCAGCGCACGAGGCCTCTAAGCCGGAGCTGCTGAGCTGAGTGGCCGAGCGGGCGAGTGTGGGTGGAGGGAAATTCCTCTTCTGACCCGTTTTCAGCAGCAGGGAGGGTGGCTTGCCACATGAGTCAGCCTGGCCCGGGAAAGACCCAGCCTGCTGTCATCAGGACACGAGAGAGAGTCACGAGGCTTGTGAATGGGCCCTTGTCTTTCCTCTCCGAGGCCCAGGTCTGGGGCTGTGTCTTGCTGGGATGGCCAGCGTGGGCCTCCCACACTGCCCTGAGAAGGACTAGGGACACTCCTGAACCGTAATTGGCCACTCGTCAGCAAGGGAGGCCCCTCCTAGCCCTCTCAGGGTTAGGCTGAGAGCATGGCTGTGGAGAGCAGGGCAGGGCTGGGTCAGGGTCAGGAGATGGACGTGAGGCTCCAGCCGGCTCTGTCCGCATGGTCCCCTGGTGGTGTGGAGCAAGGCAGAGCCACTAGCACTGGTCAGCTCTGTGAGCTTCCTGTGGCGGCTGTGAGGGGTCGCCACAGACCTGGCAGCTGAAGGCAACAGAAATGCATCCTCTTGCAGTTCTGGAGTCCAGAAGCTGCCAGGGCTGTACTCCCTCTGAAGGGCCCAGGGAGGACCTGCCCGCCTCCTGTGGCCTCTGGTTACATCATGCCCTTCTCTGCCTCTGTTGTCACAGGGCTGCTCTGCACATCTCTTGGTGTCTTCTTCTCTTGGTGTCAGGACACCGGTTGTTGCTCTGAGAGTCCACCCTGGTCCAGGGTGACCGTGTCTGAACTAATTACATCTTGACGGAGCCCATTTCCAAATAAGGTCCCATTCTGAGGTTTCTGGTGGACGTGGCTTTTCAGGGACACTACTCAACCCAGGTCAGTGACGTTGGGCAGGCATTTTACCCTTAGTGGCCTCAGTCTCCCCGTCACAATGCAGCTCATGAGGCCCACCTAGGGGTAGGGAGAGCAGGGGAACCCCTGGGCCTGTCTGAGGACAGTGACAGGCTGCCTGGGTGCAGGAAGGACCAGCTGTCCTCTGCAGGAGAGGGCACTGAAGGGCCAGCACTGACGGGAGTCTCACCAGCCAGGTCCCGGTGCACAAGGCCGGGCCTCCTACCTGCCAAGACGGATGCTTCCGTGGCGAACGCCATGGCAAATTCCCGGATGACGTCTGCGGGGCCGTCGTTGATGAAGAAGCCCAGGTAGCTGACGGACGAGTGGAGAGCCAGCGGGACCGAGGTGGGGAAGGACCTCAGGGTCCTGTCCCCGGCTCTCTTCAGAGCTTCGTACAGACACTCCACCTTCTGGTCTTCACACTGGGGGAGACAGACAGGGAACCCATGTCCTCAGCTCCTGCCAGGGAGCATCGACCGTCACCTAACAAGAATCCTGCTGCAACCAGCAGGGGACCCCGTTCTGTCCAAAGCCGTGAGGGAGGCCGCCTGCATCCCTGTGCATCTGGCCTGTGGGTTTGCCCATGCCTCGTGCTCATGGGTTTTGAAAAAAGGTGTTTCAGGTAAAATCTTTTCTTGGAATGAAATCTCCTTCAGGTGGCCAGGCGGGAAGTTCCTGGTCACTTCTGCCCTTCCCCTGCTGTACCCCCGGCCCCAGGTTTTCTCAGGTTGTGTGAGTCGGTTTCTGGAGGGTTCCAGCCAACTTCGAGGCAGTCTGGTGGGGGGCACTGCTCAGCCCACCCAGAGGGGATGGGGCTGGCGGGCCCTGGGGTTTAGTTCTGGGTCCTCGGACTCCCCAGAGGCTCCGGCACACCAGAATGTGCCTGGCAGACGCTTTGGAGGCACGCTTCAGGAGGTACCCCTGCAGGGAACAAGGGGCCCATCTCCCCTTCCTCTGGGGAAGTGGTGACCAGGGGAGGGGGCTGCCTGTCCCTCCCTGTTCCTCCCAGCCTTCCTTCTCTCTCTAGCAGCCCCCAGGTCCCTCTCACCTCCCTGGTACCCTGTGATGATGACTCTTGGTCTTTTTCTAAATCAGAGGGCTGAGCTGTGAGCCAGGGAAAGCTTGACGTTGGTGGCTTGTTGACAAACACCCGTTCCTCAGCCCATTTGCCACTTATTAGGAAGCCCTGACTCTGGCCTGGGCACTGGGCTGGTCTCTGGGTACCTGGCGCTCCCTGGGGGGCTCAGCCTGGGAAGGTGCAGCCCACACCTAACAGGACACGAAAATGCCACTAGATTTACAGATAGGAAGACGGGGTGGCGTGGGGGCAGCGCCTCCTTCTGCCTGGGGAGAGGAAGAAGGATTGGAAAAGAGCCAGGAAACATGCACGGGGCCCTGACGGGTGGAGAGCAGGCGCCCCACACGCAGGAACCACGGACACTGCCTTCAGGACCACCCCACTAAAACAGAGCAGCCGCGTCCCAGGCCCTGTCCCCCGTCCCCAGAGTGCTGCCATGCGGCCACGGTCACGGGGCTCAAGGCACCGGGGCCAACTCACCGTGAAGAAGTCGCAGAGCGTCACGTGGGGGAAGAGCTCGTGGGCTCGGTTCTTGGCACACTGCCGCCGGCTCTCCCTCCAGAACTCCTGCAGCCTCTCCAGCAGCGGCCCCGTGGGACAGAGGAAGAGGGCGTACTCCTGGGGGATGGGGTCGTCCAGGGAAGGGTCATTGCTGTGACAGCGAAGCCTGCAGCGGAGAGCAGGCCACATTTACCCAGCTTCGTGACGGGGAGCAGTCCCCACCAAGGACAGGCCACAGCAGGGACAGTGCCCGTGAGGGGCAGCTGGAGCTCACAGCAGGGGCCTCACGCAGAGGGGACCTGTGGGCTCAGGCCTGGCTGGTCACAGGCTCTCCTCCGTGTCACCAGAGGGGAAGGTGAAACTGACAGAAGACTAGATAGAGCCTGCCATCCACATGGCCTCAGAGCATCTATCTCTGTGGTATTAAAATTTTGTGGAAAAACACATTTTCATTTTCTCAAAAACTCCGGATTAAATGTGAAATCAAAGCCACACACACACACTCAAAAAGTAAGACTAGACACATTTAGATGGCTGTTCTATGTCTTCTGGTTCTGAGAGTTACTTTAAATACAAAGGAATATAACACACAACCCCCAAATAGGAGTTCATTGTCATGAATCATAAAAATGGAAATGCAAACAACACAGAATTGTTTCTCCGAGTGTTGCCGGAGAGTGAAAGTCAGTGCTCAGCCCTGCCAATCGCGCAGCAAGGCTGCAGGGCGAATCTGCAGGACCTCTGTGCAGCGGTTCTCCACGAGAGCAGAGCCTCGATTGCCTGCCTCTTGAGCTGCACTTCTTTAAATTTGTGCCAGGAAAGAAGCAAAAAGTATGGGGCAAAATTCCCACATGAAATACTGATTTATAACAGGAAAGCAGGGGAGAGTGGCTAAATGATGGGGAATCTGCTTATTGTGAGTTCCCTGGAAATTATGGCTTTGAAGAATTTCTGGTGGCTCAGGGCAGTGATGTGACGTAGTCTTAGTGTAGAAAGCAGTGTACAGATCCTGGGGAAGACCTCAGTTATTTGCAGATAGTTTCTCCTTCATGTGAATATATGGATGAGTGGCCCCGACCCTTGGCCTCGCCCTCCCCTCCCTCCCTCTCTGGAGTGAACCCTGGTGGTGGGCTTTGTTTCCTCCTGGGGATTTAAGCAAGCGCTCAAGAGACGGCACAGCTGTGTTCACATAAATCCTAAGCCATTGTTTAAATCACTGTGCCACTGGGGCTTTCCGCTCGGAGGCCTGGTTTTGCAGGGTGGCCAAGTCGGTGAGTGCACCCCTCACTGTCTGCACCCCTGGCTGTCTGTCGGTACGGCTCCAACGGCCGGCCGTGTTATGGTCCCTGTGTACTGTGTGAGATGGCACTCGTCCATTTCCATACCAATGGACATCCGAGTTGTTTTCTTTTTAAAAAGTCCTCTGTGCATGTCTCGCTAGGCCCTCGTGTGTCTCTAGGGCCATGCTTAGTGTGAAATTTGGTGAGAGCTGTGCACATTTCCAGTGTTGACAGTCACCCAGGCTACCGTCTACAGAGCCAGGAACAAGACCCCTTCCCTGACCCTCAACAGCACCTGACACCCTGACACCCTTTGTTTTCATGGAATCTCACTTTCTTCTTTCCTGATTCCTAGAGAGAGGCTGGGTGCATTCCTGGCTGAGCCCCAGGAATCCGCTGTTCCTCCCTGGGGTCTCCCCGTCTATTGCCTGGGCTAACTGGCAGGTATGGACCCGGCCCCTCCCAGCCGTGGGCTGGGTGTTTAGTGCTGCTCTGGTCCCTGGCTTTGTGGTTGGACCAGCCCAGAAGGCTCTGGGGTTTCCCTGTCTGTGGGGGTGCTGCCTGTTTTCCCCTTCTGGGGTTTTGGAGGAGGAGGAGGGTGCTCCCCAGAGAACGCTGGCCCCACTGTCAGTCTCTCCATCCTGTGCTGCAGTGGGCGCTGCGGCTGAGGGGACCTGGCTTTTATTGTTGCTTTTCACTGGGGCAACTGCAGATCAAGAAGGAGGGGTTTCCCACCTCAGGTGGGGCACGGCAGCGGGGCCCATTCAGGTTGGGGGAGACCAAGGAGCCCCCTCCATGTTTCCAGAGCAGAAAACAGGCCCGTGGCCACGGCTGTGGGTGGCTCACCGAGGGGCCCACTTGGAGTGTGGAGCAGCTGATGGAGCCCAGGGCTCCCCTCCAGGTGTACGGTGGCACACCTTAGGGGGATTCCCGGACACCAGTCCATTGCCCCCGCCTCCAGGTAGCCCAAAGTGTGGGACCTCCCTTTTATATTAGCAGAAATGGCTCCTCCCTGTTTATTCAACAAATCTCATGATTTTTTTTCTGTGACAGTCAAGTTTGGATGAGGTAAAAAGTGTTTTTGTGCTGGGGATGGAATCTAGGGCTCACACAGGCCCAGCAGGCACTCTGCCCCAGAGGCAGACCCCCTGCCCAAAGCCACATTTTTAGGTGAAACCACCTCTGTTCGAAGGTCTTCCTCTATTTTAAAGGAGGCTCTCCTCCGGTGCCCTGATGCTGGGGGTGTGAACTGGGAGCCCACTTAGCGTTTCCCCAGCAGCCCCTTCCCGCCCAGGGGGCCCTGGCCACAGGGCATTTTGAGCCAAACCCTCTGTACATCCGGCCCCACTCACCACTCGGCCGCCTCCTCTGCTGTCCTCCTCCCAGTGGCCGCCAATGCTTTTAGCCTATAGAGGAGTAAACACAGGTGCGCTCAGAGCCACGCTGTCCACTTTGGAAAAGGGTCAGAGGAGCAGGTGTGGTCGGCCCCAGCATCCCTGCGCCTGTCTTCCTGAGGTCCCGGTCTCTGTCCTTTACCAGGCTGCCGCGTGGCTTTTGACAGTCCAACCTTCTCGGATCCTCCACGACTCTCCTTCCAGGGCTCCCTACCTCTAGCCCTGGGCGACAAGGCCCATGCCCTTGGGGCCTGACCTCTGTCCCTCCTGAAGCACACTGTGGATGCTGGAGTTGCTGGCCTGGGCCCTCGGCTGGGATGCGTGCTTCCCTGGCAGATGCAGCGCACCCCAACATCCCTCCTTCTGGGGCAGCACCTCCTGCTGAGCTGCCCGGGCGGGCTGGTCACAGCCCCCGTCCCCTCCCTGCAGCACAGAGGCCATCACAGCTCCCCCTGCCCTCCTGTGCCTTGTTCAGCCAGTGACCCCAGAAGGAGATGAGTTCAGTTGAATTTAGCTGAACTGGACCAAACAGAACAGAACAGGATGGATGTGGCCACTGCAGTAATTCAGCATGTGGTTCAGGTCCAGCTGGGCTCCCTGAGGACCCTGGGTCACTGCTGCCCAGGGCTGCTGCTGTTCCGGTACACACCATGGGGACATGGCTACCTGCAGAGCCTATGATGGGGATGCAGAGATGCAGAGAGTCCTCTGGGGTGAGCTGGCTTAAGAGCTCCGACACGTGTTGATTGTTAAAATGAGGAGGGATTTTGAGAGTGAGTTCACACTTGGGCAGTAAATACAGTGTGGGCACCAGGGGCATCAAGGGCTGGCTCAAGCCCTGGCCTTGCCGCCAGCTACCCCTCTGGGTGTTGGTGTCCTCGACAGCCGCAGCTGGACAGGGAGTACTGGCAGCAGGTGCTGTGTGGGAGCTACCTGATGTTGGCCAAGCAGGTGCCTCCTGCTCCACTCCCATCTCACAGACCCCCTGGTTTGTCGCAGGCATCATGGTGACTACAAAGCCCTAATGTGGGGGGAGACAAAGGGGCCTAACTTCAAAGATATTGCCCCAGTGTGTCGAGTGTTGCTCTGCCGTGGAAGAGAGCTTGTCCCCTCCCCAAGCCCCAGGTTACCTCAGAATATTTCTGATCAATTTCTCCCTGTGAATAAGAATCTGGAGAGGACCAGAGGGGAGACACGGGTCCACTATGAGACCTGCAGCCACTATCAGCATCACTTCTTTCCTCTGAGTAGGGTGACTCCAGGGTTCAAGTGTCCCCATGTGGACCCCTTCCCTGGGTAGCAGGGCACACTGGTGCTGTTTCTGCGATTTCTCAGCCATTCGGCTTCATCACTGACATCCAGGGGACGTTCCCTGGAGGACGGATGGTCTCCCTGTGCAGTTTGGAAACTCTCTGATGGTTCTCAGCAGGACCTGGCCTTAGAGGCTCACAGAGGACCCAAGATCCTCCCAACCCCCATAAATGGAGGCAGCCACAGCAACACATGGCTTCTAATGTGCACCCACTTCAGGGTCCCCCAGGAGCCGGCCAGCAGCGTTGGTCTTTCAAGGTCAAGATCATCTCGTGTAGAGAAAGCAGAGAACGACCTTCTCTTGAGACACCACCGGTGCTGCAGGGCGGCCACTTCAGCAGGAAGCCAGTGCCACAAGCCCCTCCAGAGCTGTGTCAGGGGCTGCAGGAGGGTGGGCTCAGCCCAGAGCAGGGTTCCCGGGTTCCGCAGCCACAGTACTCACGCGGTGTGTGCTGGGACGCCCATGGCCAGGAGGGGGTCCAGGAGCGAGGGGAGGCTGCGGCCCTTGAGCTTGTTGGAGACCTTAGCATAGAGTTGAGTCTCTCCCGCTGCCATCTCTTCCTGCCTGTGGTGCAAGAGGCGCCTGCTCACTGCCGCGAGCAGATAAAGTGAGGGGAGAGGGGGAGGCCTCTCTTTTTCTTGTGAAGAAAACCTCAAGCCTTTCTGGTCTTCTGACACAACCCATATCCTGTTTGCACGATCGTTGGTCTTCAGCCTTCTCTCTGCGGGTGTTGGCTGCAGGCGCGACACCCTACCTGCTTCCACGGTGGGTCTGGTCTGGAAGGCCCTCCAGGGCCCTGCACGGGATGTGCATCTGTGCCTGGGAAGCTTTCGGGAGCACGGATACGTGAGAGCCTGGAGGAAGGACGGGGAAGCACCAGCCAGGGGCCAGGTTCTCTCCTGGGTCCCACCGGTCTTGGCCACCTGTGTCTCAATCTCCACGTGTGCAAACAAGACCTTTAACTATGCTGGACCTATTGTTCCTACGGGCTCTAAAATTTTCTGGTTCTTTTAGTAGTCACCGATTTGTACTTTAATTTTAAAAATTGTTCTAGAACTTTCCAGAACCTCAGAAGCCCCCTTGACCCGCCTAGCCACCTGGCGTCTATCTCCTCCTCCCCTGCAGAGGGAACCACTGTGCTCTCTAGCACAGCACTGGCCTGTTTTTGAGCCTCATGTGTATGGAACCCTATAGTATATGCTCTTTTATGTCCAGTTCCTTTGCCGGGTTTTTAAGAGATTGACCCACATCAATCTTGCAGATGTGCCTAATTTGCCATCATTGCTGTGTACTATCTAGTTAGATAAGCATGATGTCACTCATCTCTGTTGATGACGATTTGCCCTCTAGCTAGCAGAGGACAAGGGTGCTCTGCACCTTAGATCACCCTTGCCACCGCTAGCCATTTCACCTTCCACATCCTGGCGGAACGCTGTGGGCCTCTCACCGTGCTTGTCCCTGTGTTTCCCTGGAGGACACCCGTGTGGGCCACCGTGTCATAGTCTTACTGGCTGTTAGAATATTCTCTTTGGGGAAGCTCCTATCCAGATCTTCTGCTCATTTAGCTCATTGTGAGGTTTGCTTTTGCTTATCCACTGGTGGGAACTCTAGTTAGTGTCTTCTGCATCCAGGCCAGGGGACAGTTCACAAAATTTCTTTCTGTGCACATTGAGGAAGGTAGTCTCCTGGGCTTTGTGCCAGGAACTTCATTACTTTCACCATTCGTAGTCAGCTCTACGATCTGTCTGAAGCAACTTATACGGTGCGAGGTTGGGATGAAGTGTAGTTATTTTCCCATTAGGGAGACCATCACATGCCCAGTGAATCTCAGCACATATTTCTGTGAGTCACGTGACTGGCCACGTATTAGAGTGTTTATGGTTCTTTTGGTCCTCTTTTTCCACTGGCCCATATGTGAACTCATTCTATGCTGCTTCATTACTACAGGGTTAAGTTCTCTGACTTTTTTTTCCTTCAGTATTGTCTTGGCTGTCTTAGGTCCTTGCTGTCTCACCTAAATTTAGTCGGTGAGGGGTGCAGAAAGACCCACCTGTGTGGCCCACTGATTTTCAACAAGAGTCAAAGGTCACCTATTAGGGAAAGGGTAGCCCTTCAGCAAATGGTGCTGGGGAAGGGCCCGTGGGCATGGCTGAGCCTGACCCTGGCTTTGCATCACACACAAAGTTCATTCACATTTATGATGGACTTAGAGGTAAAATCTAAAAGAAGGACTTTGGTGTGCTAGAGTTTGCCAAGCTTTCTTAGGACATAAAAAATAAACTTTAAAACAAAAAGTGTGATGATTGGGACTTTATCAAAATTGCAAACTTCTACTCTTGTCTTCTATATCACCCTTCTCCCTCCCTCCCTCCCTCCCTTCCTTTCTTCTCTTTTTTACATTTTTTTAAATTTTTTGCTTTATTGAAAGACACCATAAAGACAAGCTGCAGACTGGGGGAAATGTCAGCACACACATACCTGATGTAGGACTTGTGTTCAGAAAACACTGAATATTACCCATAGGAACGTGTTGCATTATATCAATGAGAATGAGCCAGTTGAAAAATAGCTAAATATCAAAATACACATTTGACGGAGAAGATGCGTGAACGGGGGAGAAGATGCGTGAACGGGCATCGTCAGCCGTCAGGGGATGAGAGCGACATATAGATTAAGAGTGGTAACCAGAGGACGAGACACCCGAGGTGCCCATGACTTGGGAGAGCATTTGGGCTGTTTCTTACAAAGGTGAAGGTGCATCCACCACATGACCAATGCTGCCTGGAGCGTCCTGCCAGGGAGAATAAAAACGTGTGTCCATGTAAAGACCTCGTGTGCACGGGGAACAATCCAGACAGCGCCAGACAAACCCAGCTGGCGACCAGATGGGCAGACCAGGTGGGCACGTCCATAGGGGGCTCTGCTCAGCAGACCCAGCTGCCCCACGGTGAGCGGGAAGAAGGTGAGGCCAGGGGACAGTCAGGCCAAGGGACGCGCCTCCCTCTCAGTTCTCCTGAACTTGGTGTCGTTGCTTTCTTAAGTGCTGAAAAGATTTACCAGTGAAGTCATCGGGCCTAAAATTTTCTTTGTTGGGAAGTTTTGAATTTTAATTTACTTCAAGGGTATAGAAGTCTCCTTTGTGGTTCTATTTTATTAAATTACTTTTCAAGAAATATTTTATGGAATTGTCAAATTTCTTGGTCTAGAGTTGCCAGGCTTTATTTTTTTTTTTTTAAGCTTTGTTACAGAGTTTTCTGTATGGAGATCTTGTCGTGTTTACTAGATCATTCTTAGAATTTGGGAAATTTGATGCCACTCATCGCTTTAGAATGTTCATACTCATACTCTTTGTGGCTGATAAATCAATGTGCCGTTGACTTTATATTATTTTTACATGGACTGTATAACCAAAAGTCCTTCTGGATTTGTTCTTTCTAATAATTTATTTTTAGCATTTTAAATGTATTTTATGTACAAAATGAGACTGAGAGTAAGTCTAGTTTTCTTTCTTATCAGTGCTTATGACTTTTCATCTTACACTTCTCTCTTCCTTCTTCCCTCCTTCCCCAGCACCCTCCTCCCTCCCTCTTTCCCTTCCTTTCTTCTCTTTTTTACATTTAAAAAAAAATTTTGGCTTTATTGCACAGGTTTGGACCCTCGTAGATGCTGAAAAGAGGTGATTATAGTGCACAGCTTAGAGGAAAAGGGTTTGGCATTTCACCTTTAAATGTGAGTTTATTATATTTTTATAATATGCTTTTTAACATTCTTTATTTTTTCTTTTTCTGTTTTATTTTTGATGCTGGCGATCAAGCCCAGGGCCAGGTGCATTCTAAGTCCATGCTACACCCAGGAGCCATGTCCCGGCTGCATCGATGCTTTGAAATACACGGTGAAATGGTTACTCTCCTGAAGCGGATGAGCATCTCACATGGTCGCCTTCCTGTTGTGTGTGTGGCCACGGCACTTAAATCTTTGGATAGCTTCCTGCATCCAACACAAGGTGGGACCAGGCAGTCGGACGGTAGTAGCTGTGGTGCTGGGCTGGACCCTCCTCCTGGCCGGTTCCTCCTCCCCATAAGGGCGGCTCTGGGTCTGTCGGTCCACAGCTCCCTCCCCTCACCCCATGCTGCCCTGGGAACCACAGCCTTCCTCTATGCATTCAAGCTTTTGCTTTTCTTTTTTTGTAGATCCCACACAAGCGAGACCGTGAGTCTGGTGTGTTACTAGCGTACTGTCCTCCAGGTCTGTTGTCCTGTCTCTTTGAGGGGCCTGAGAGATGAATAATTCTATAACCAAATGATTTGATCTTGAAAGTGTTGAAATAGACAAAGCTTGTTACTCAGAGGAGGAAAAAGATGCGTGGGCTGATAAGTACCCTCTATCCAACTATACTTTTCTCTTCAAAACCATAAACCCTTCCTGAAATGTTAGAAATGTTAAAATGGTTCTACTCGTCTCTTTTTTTAAAAATATTTTTTTAGTTGTGGTTGGACAATAAAATATCTTTATTTTATTTTTTTATGGTGCTGAGGATCAAGCCCAGTGCCCTATGCATGCCAGGCCTGTGCGCTACCATTTGAGCCACACCCCCAGCTCAAGAATAACTGACTTGTGCCAGCCGGGAAATGCCCTGTCTCGCTCGGTCCCTTCTTCTTAACTAGGAGATCTGTCTCCAACAGAGAAAGGAGAAGACCCCAATGGACGGCGTCTCCTCTGACTCACTGAAGAGGTGACAAGCTGAACACAATGGTCCCAACGCTTTCCTCGAGTGCCCAGGAGACTCTCCGGGGACACCTGCTCTCAGGGCTCCACCCCAGGCCCCTGGAACATTGCTTCACGAGGCCGGGGGCCAGGCGCGGCTGCCGCTTCTGTTCCTGGTGGGCTGTTTTGAGTTTGATGGAACTGGTTTATGGCCGACCTTTCGGGAGGTACTGTGCAGCCACCCTCATGACCACGCTGGGCAGTGGGGGGAGCGTTGGCCTGCTCTGGCTCTGCTGTTAAGGTGCGCTCATGGTGGCTATTGGCCATCTGTGTGTCTCTTCAGTGTCCTTTGCCCACTTTGGTTTTTGATCACATTGGTGTCTACGGGCCCCCATCGCAGTCACCATGGTGCCAGAAGTATGGGGCTGTGAATGGAGAATGTTCCAGACTGTCCTCTAAGATACTCCACCTGCAGCACACAGGTCAAAGCTAGAGACTCTCCTGTCCCAGTCTCGGGGGCAAATGATTGCCCAGGACTGTAGTGGTTAGAAAGAGGTAAGGAGGGACCCTGACCTTGGGGGACCTCGGTGAATCCCAGACCTGGACAGGGGGTGTGCAGGGACGGGGAGGCGGAAAACTGGCTGAACTGAACCCTGATTGGCTGAGAACGGCTCTTGGCTATGGCCCTTGGCAAACCCGGCCACCTCTACCTCCCTGTTCAGCCCAACCCTGACGGTTCCCACCATGTTTGCCATCAGCCCTGGTCCAAGTCACAGCCTTGAGTCACTCTGCAGCAGCCTCCCGAAGCCCCCTGAGTGCCCACCCTCATTGTGCTTTCCTCCTGTCCACCTGGCTACTGGCTTACGTCCCCTGTGGCTTCCATCACACAGAAGGTGAACTGAAATCCTTTCTGAGGTCCCGGCCGCCATGCTGTGTGCTGGCCTGGCTGACTTTGCCGCCCAAGGCCTCCAACTCCTCTGTCTCCCAGCCTGGGGCCCCCTCTGGGGGCCTGGGACTCTCCAGTGTGTCCTCTCCCTGGGCTCCTCAGGACTCACATTGTCCTGTCAGCTCCTTTCTAGAGCCGGTCCTGAGCCACCCTCTCCCCCTCCTCTTCTCTTCATCTAAGGCCACCGGCGAGGGCTCAGTGTCCTGCTGTCTGCTCTGCTCCAGACGCCTGGCTCCTGGTGGACGTGGCCAGTCTGTGTGAATGAACGTGGGAAGGCAGGACTCCCACCCTGCCGCTCCACCTGGACGGGCCTCCTCTCGCCCCTCCTCCCACACAGGGTGTCCTGTCCTCTGGAGCATCTGCATGCAGAAGCCTCTGGGGACGCAGTGTCCCTATGGATCAGAGCCCAGCATGGCCGCACAGAGCTTGCTGCAGTGAGCACGCTCAGCCTGTCTTTTGTCCACGAGGGGGGGGGCAGGACCCAACCAGGCTCAGTAGCCCGGAGGGATAGCATCCCCTCCAGGGGCTCCCTGACCCTCTCCTGGCTGCCCGAGCAGCTCTGGGCAGGGCTCCTGAGGCCTTTCCAGCAAGTGGTGCCCTGCAGAGCCCTCTTGTGCAAAGCCCCTCGAGCGGCTCCCTCACAGCGCCCCTCCCCCTCTGACCACACCAGCCAGGGCTACCTGATAGCCACGTCCAGGTTGGGTTACACAGGCACGGCAGCAGTGCCATTGGCCACGATGACCAAGGCGACAAGGCTGAGTGACCTGGTGAAAGCCTCCTCCGGCTGGACTCCCCCTTGGCCGGCTGTTCAGCACTGTGCCTGTTTTTATAATGAAAAAGGAAATTATTTCTGCTTTCAGTGATGGCGGCTCCAGAAATGGTGAGTGGGGGCCGGGGAGGGGCGGTGCTGCCCGGCGGAGGCTGCTGCAGGCGCCGCCCTCGGAGGGAGTTTTTCCATGAATTCTGACCCCTTTAGGAAGATAAACGGCCTCATCTGCCACAGGCTGATAATGGGCGGAAGCATCAGCAAGAAGCAAAGCCGGGCTCGGCCGAGCGCGAGCTGGTTAATTTTCTAAGATATTCCTCCAAGTCGCTCCCGCGATGCGGGGAAATGGCCGTGTTTGGCCCGCAACTCTGAGCGTGTGTCAGACCTGTGGAGCCAGGCTCGCTGAGCGTGGCCGGTGGCTCCCTTTGGAATTTCAGCGTCAGAACGGGCAGCGAGGAAGGAAGGGAGGGCAGACCAAAGGCCCCCGTTTGCAAGCCTGTGGGTTCTCCGGGCCTCAGCTCTGGGGCAGGGTCCTCGCCAGCCCACACCCGACACCGGGAGAGAGGCCTGCCATTTATCTACCTGCAGGGCTCTGCCGTTTCCTGGCTCCTGGGGTCCCTCCTGGAGTGGGGAGTGACTGAGATGGCCTGAGCCCTCCTGTCCTTGCCACGGAGTTCTCTTGGAGAAGAACAGGTGTGGCTGCCAGGTGTGACCCAGGCCAGAGCTCCTGGCTGCCTGGCTCTGTGGGGGGGCACTGGGCCCCGAGGCCCTGAATACTCCCATCCTTAACTAGGTCACCTCTGTGGGAGCCAGGAAAGGGCGTGATTGGGGACACCGCGCTGCTGCTAACACAGTGGCGGGCGCCCTTCCCTGGTGCTGGGTACCTTTGGGGACGGGACCTCATGTGAGTGTGGAAACCTGTTGTTTGTGGCAGGAGTGTCACAGGGCCCAGGGGTCTGCTCATGGGGGTGGGTGAAGACAGAACGACTTTGAAAGTAGTTTCTCAGCTGAGGCACGACACAGGACTACTAATGACCAAGGGGCGTCTCCCCCCAAGAGCCTTTCGATGGATGCCAAGCAGGTTAAACGGGCAACGGGAAAGCCACTGTCATACAGGGATCAAGTTTTTTTTGCTCTTTTTTTCAACTCTGTGGCAAAAATTAGCTTCTCTGTGGTTCAGAATAAACAACAACAACAAAAACCCAGATGTGGAATTGATCAGGATCAGGTTTGAAATGTGACAAAGATACTTGTGACAGTGGAGCTACGGGTGGGGAATGACTGTCTCTGTTCTCCTCGGCTGAAGGACGTGGAGGTGGAGGTGGAGCCAAGCCTCAGAGGCCCTGAGATAGTCACCATGGGGGAAAACGACCCACCGGCCACCGAGGCCCCCTTCTCCTTCCGCTCACTCTTTGGCCTTGATGATCTGAAAATAAGTCCTGTCGCGCCAGGTAGGTGGAACCAGGTGAGACCCTGCGGTGTCCACAGAAAGATGACGGCTATGGCCGAGAGTCCCTCCTTATGTCCGCATGCCCACAGCTGGCTGCCCGCCTTTCCCAGGGCTGCCGGGTCCCAGAGAGAAGGGGGACAAGGAGGGACTGTCTCCTTAGCTGCTTGCTGACTTGCTGCAGGCGGGTGCTACCTCTCTGGTGGGAGGCTTTTGGAGACGGGGCCTCCACAGCTGTCCTGGTCAATCCTGGAGGGGTCAGATCCTGGCCAGAAAACCTCTTGGGCCTCCAGGAAGTCCTGAGTGGCAGTGGCCCCCAGTCCTGCCAGAGAACTTCTGCCTCTGACTGCCTTCAGCCAGGACGGGGGAGTGAGTGTGGGTCAGGGCAAATGCCCAGCAGGTTTGAGTGTCTCCATTTGGTCCTGACGGAAGTCGGCCGACCCCTTTCTGTGTCACTGAAGTTTCTCTGCGTGTTCTCCCACGGGCTTTTGCCATTTCTCACTCCGGTTTCCCTCCGTCGGAGGCTCAGGCTGTCCCCAGGTGCCAACGTGACACATGGTGCTCTTCTCAGGTCTTAAGGCAGACTCTGTGTGGGTCTAGGATGACGTTTGGATGGAGTCCTGGGAGGAGCAGTGCTGGGCACCAGTTCCCCAGCTTTCTAGCACCTCTCTCCCTTTCAGCCCCGGGAGGCCAGCCTGCTGTGCCCCCTGCTGAGCGCACTGTGAGGCTGTGGCACTGCTAGCCGCCAGGGGCCCTTCCC
Organism: Ictidomys tridecemlineatus; assembly: GCF_052094955.1. Taxonomy (NCBI): domain Eukaryota; kingdom Metazoa; phylum Chordata; class Mammalia; order Rodentia; family Sciuridae; genus Ictidomys; species Ictidomys tridecemlineatus. Next base: position 213,485,254 of record NC_135479.1, on the reverse strand, counting down.
AGAGAGGCTGGCCTTTCTCCCACTGACCATTTGCACCGCCTTACAGAGAGGCTTTTGGCTTTTCACTCTGTCCTGTCCCCGGGACATACAGGGTGGGGTGGGGCTGCTGCAGCTCCACGGCACCTTGGAGGCAGAGGAACTGCCGGTAAAGGGGGGCTGATGCAGTCTCCCCCTCGGTGTCTGTCTTGATCCCACACTGGGAGTCGATTCCTAAATCTAAACACACACCACAGCAGGTCACACTTGGGTTCCTGCAGACTCTTTTAATGGTGGACGTCTCAGTAGACATGAGTGGATTTGGAGCAGACTCCTTCTGGGGTGGGATGAGGGTAAAGAGAAACCCCTGCTGGCTCAAAGCCTTAGATGTGTCACCATGAAAGGAACTGGCCTCCCATGTTATGTTAAAACTGTTTCCATTATCAACATGTCATTCACCTACCCTCCACCCACCCATCCACCCAACCACCCACTCATCCTTTCACCCACCTACTCACCCACCCACTCATCCATCCATCCACCCACCCACTCATCCATCCATCCATCCACCCACTCATCCATCCATCCATCCACCCACTCATCCATCCATCCATCCACCCACTCATTCTTTTTTTTAGAATTTTAAAAAATTTGTTCTAATTAGTTATACATGACAGCAGAATGCATTTTGACACACTGTACACAAAGGAGCACATCTTCTCCGTCCTCTGGCTGTGCATGGTCAGAGTCACTCCAGTAGTGCACTCACACAGGTATGTAGGGTAACAATGTCTGACTCATTCTACGGTCCTTCCCATCCCCACTGCCACCCCTCCCCTCCTTCACCTCTGCACAAGCCAAAGTTCCTTCACTCTTCCCTACCCTCTCCCCCTGCCCCACTATGGGTCAGCATCTGCTTATCAGAGAAAACATTCAGCTTTTGGTTTTGGGGATTAGCTTATTTCACTTACCATGATGTTCTCTGCAAATTTCATTCTTCTTTAAGGCTGAGTAATATTTAATTTTGTATATAGCACATTTTCTTTATCCATTCATCTGTTGTAGGTCACCTGGGTTGGTTCCATAGTTTAGCTATTGTGAACTGAGCTGTTATAAACATTGATGTGGCTGAGTCACTGCAGTGTGCTCATTTTAAGTCCTTTGGGTGTGAACCAAGGAGTGAGATAGTTGGGTCAAATGGTGGTTTCATTCCAAGTTCTTTGAGGGCTCTCCATACTGCTTTCCATAGTGGTTGCACCAATTTTCAGTCCCACCAGCAGTGTATGGGTGTGCCTTTTCCCCACATCCTCACCAACACTTATTATTGCATGTATTCTTGATAATTGCCATTCTGACTGGAGTGAGATGGAATCTTAGAGTAGTTTTGATTTGCATTTCTCTAATTGCTAGAGATGTTGAGCATTTTTCATATATTTGTTGATTTATTATATATCATCTTCTGTTCCTTGGCCTATTTATTGATTGGGTTATCTGTTTTTTTTTTTTTGGTGTTAAGTTTTTTTGTTCTTTATATATTCTGGAGCTTAGTGCTCTATCTGAGCTGTATGTGGTAAAGATTTTCTCCCAATCTGTAGGTTCTCTCACTATCTTATGGTTTCCTTTGCTAAGGAGAAGCTTTTTAGCTTGAATCCATTCTATTTATTGATTCTTTTTTTTTTAAAGAAAGAGTGAGAGAGGAGAGAGAGAGAGAGAATTTTTAATATTTCTTTTTTAGTTCTCGGCAGACACAACATCTTTGTTGGTATGTGGTGCTGAGGATCGAACCCTGGCCGCACGCATGCCAGGCGAGCACGCTACCGCTTGAGCCACATCCCCAGGCCCTATTTATTTATTCTTGATTTTACTTCTTGTACCTTAGGAGTCTTGTTAAAGAAGTCAGGTCCTAAGCCGACATGGTGAAGATTTGGGCCTACTTTTTCTTCTGTTAGGCACAGGGTCTCTGTTCTAGTGCCTAAGTCTTTGATCCACTTTGAGTTGATTTTGTTTAGGGTGAGACATAGGGTTCAATTTCATTTTGCTACTCATGGATTTCCAGTTTTCCCAGCACCATTTTTGAAGAAGCTGTCTTATTTCCAATGTGTGTTTTTGGTGCCTTGGTCTACTATGAGATAACCATTTTTATGTGGGTTTGTCTCTGTCTTTTATTCTGTACCATTGGTCTGCGAGTATGTTTTGGTGTCAATACCATGCTGTTTTTGTTACTATTGCTCTGTAGTATAGTTCAGGTTGTGGGATTGTGATACCTCCTGCTTTATTTTTCTTGCTGAGAATTGCTTTGCCTATTCTGGGCCTCTTATTTTTCCAAATGAATTTCATGATTGCATTTTCTAGATGTATGAAGAATGTCATTGGGATTTTAATAGGGATTGCATGAAATCTATACACAGTTTTGGTAGGATGGCCATTTTAACTATATTAATTCTGCCTATCCGAGAGCATGGGAGATCTTCTTTAATTTCTTTCTTTAGTGTTCTGTCGTTTTCATTGTAGAGGTCTTTCACCTTCTTTGTTAGATTGATTCCCAAGTATATATATATTTTAAGGCTATTGTGAATGGGCCCATCCATCCATCCACCCATCCATCCATCCATCCATCCACACATCTAATGAGTATTTATCAAATGCTGCTGTTCAAGGCACTGGGGATACAGCCAAGAACAAGCTGCTCAGCCCATTCAGGCCAAAGACAAAGCACTTGCTCTTCATTTCTCGTCTCTGAGTGGGTGATGATCATCTGCCTTCTACTTCTCTGTGCCCTCTGACCCTTTCCTTCTGCTTCCTCTTTTCCCTCCCATTTTATTTATTTTTTACCATTTTTGTCTTTGAAATCTGCCTTCAGCTGCCTGAGGTGATACTGACCATTTTTAGTCACACTCTATTGCTGGGGGTGAAGCTGTGGTTCCGATGCAGGCAGGGAGGTCTGTCCAGGTCCCCCCCGGGCAAGTTCCCACTCCACGTCTCCAAGACCAGGAGAAGGGGCAGGTGCGAGACTCCCCCCACCCCGCCGGGCAGGGCGTGATCTTGCGCAGGCTCCCTTCCCTTTGGGGTTCCTTCCTTCCTCTTGTTAATGAACAGGACGTCAGCAGAGCTGTGACGTGATGTGTGTGAAATGACTGCTCTTCCTGATAGGAGCAGCGGCAGTGGAACTACTCTTGGTGCCCCGAGAGGCGGGCACTTCTGGGTATCTCGGTGCTCTTTACAGTTACTTTTCCTCCAAATCTGCTGGTTCCGTGGGCAGGACCTGTGGAGGCTCTGAAGTTTCACCCTCTCACGAGCTAACAGGTTGGCCTGCCACAGAGACAAGAGAGTCCTGTGTTGCAGACAGGGACACATGACTCAGCACAGCGGGTGGCTTGAGCATCCAGTCTGTGCCTGCTGCCCCGGTCACCGCCCTCAGCTCCAGAGTTGGGGCGCAGCCAGGTGTAGACTGCGCATGCGGGAGGTTTGCGTCACAGCCGGGGGACCTGTAGTTAAGGGCACCCTGTATGTATGTAACGGGCTGCAAGCTGAACTGTGTGAACTTTGCTCTGGAAAAAGACATTTAATTTATCAAACTGGGCAGTGCGCAAGCCGGTCCCTGCCCTGAGGGACTGCCGCCTCTGTTTCCCAAGGCCACCGGCTCCACACACACCCTTGGGGAGAGACCAAGAACAGAGGCTGTCGGTGTCTGTGCAAGAACATGGAGAAGTGTGTCCCTGTCCTGCCCTGGGGACTCTCTGGGAGTCTGCCTCAAGGACCCTGTCTAGGATTTACACATTGTCCTCTTCTACAGAGACACATCCTTGGGACCTGGGGCTCCTTCTCCCTCTGAACCAGTGTCCTGGGGCGATGGAACCCAAGGGTGACTTAAAATAGCCTGAATTCATTGTCTCCCTTCTGGGGGCCAACCCAGGACAGCAGCAGGGTGCCTCCTTGGGAACCTGTGGGGCACTCCCTGGCCCCTCCCAGCTTCTGGCCTTTTCCGGCCACCTCCTGCATTCCTTGACTTCCGGGTACATCACGCTGTCCTCTGCCCCAGCTGCTCCCTGTGTCCTCCTCTATGCGTGTCTGTCTCAGTGTCTGACTTGCCCATTCGTAGGACTTCAGTCACATTGGGTCAGGCCCACCCCCTGGGCAGCATCTTGAGTTGACTGCTACATAAAAACCCCAGTAAGGGGGCATTCAGAGGCCTGGGGGTGCAGAGGTCA
>NC_135479.1:213124644-213180870 GCF_052094955.1 Ictidomys tridecemlineatus | reverse complement strand
CCCAGGTGCATGGACTTGTGTACCCAGACTGGTGGTCACTGTTCTGGGCCGGGTGCAGCCTGGCTCCTCAATCCCAGGACCGTTCCCCTGAGTTGTGCAGTGGTAGCCAGGGCCAGCACCAAGCCCCGCGACACCCAGACTCAGAGGGTGTCTTCCCCCTCCTGGTCCCCACCAGAAGGCCCACAGCTACCCCATCGGAAGCAGGACCAGAGAATGAGGAAGCAGACACCAGCCACTGTCACCACAGGTACTTCCCCTGACATGGTGGCTCACCCGGCGTCACGCACCCTGAGGCCCCACAGTGCTTGATTCCACCAGATTTCTACCCCCTTCACTCCAGGTGGGTTGAGCTGGACACCAGTGCTGTCCTGGACCCACAGTAGAGTGGCCACCATTCATTCAGGGCTCCTTGGGCTCCAGGAAGCAGGTGGGCAGGGTGAACAGCCCATTCACAGGGACACATGAGGGCTCTGAGACGCCCAGGCCCCTTGGCCCTGCCCCTACCTTGGCTGTTCTCCTTTGAATCAGACCCTGGTACCCTGACACCCCCGCTCTGCACCCCACTCTCTGTGCCCTCTCTGCAGCCTGACGGCCTTCTAGCCACCCATTCCTAGATGATGGGTAAGCCGGTCTTAGCCTCTCACAGATGTCTTCCCCTGTACCCTCACTCCTGGCCCTTGCCAGACCAGACAGGTGTGGCTCCATGCTGATCCGTAATGACTGTGTCCAGAGCCCTGTGGTTACAGCGCGAGGCAGAGCCGAGAAGCAACTCCTGGAGTCAAGGAGAATGAGGGCCAGGCTCCTCCAGGAGTGTGCCAGGTCACCACTTGAGCATTCCCCGAAGCTTGTGCACCAGGTCACAACTTGAGCATCCCCCGGAGCTTGTGCACCGTGCTGCTGAGTCAGAGTCCATAGTGTCACAGGCCTCTAGGGGACTCCCATGTCCACTGATGTTTAAGAAATATTGGTTTAGCATAATGTTTGCTATGGGGGAAAAGAGGAGGGGGAAGAAAGGGGCAAAAGTTTTTATCAAGGTGTTAAGGCCAGAGAGCAATTACTAAAAGCTCAGACACAGGTTCTCAACACACACCCATAGCACGTCCCACTCCATCTGTCCCTGGGCTGTGGCATAGAAAGGTGATCATCCTCAGGCAATCGTGGAAGGGAGCAAGCATTGCACCGAGTGATCCCGGAGCCCACACAGGAAGCAGCAGCCCTGTCTCCTGAGCATGCCTCCTGTCACCCTGCCTGTGTCCCCCAGACAGTCCAGCACTGGCAGGCCACACGGAATCAGCACGGAGCAGTCCAAGAGCAATCGCCCCGCCAGGGGTGGGGACCTGCCACTGAGTGGTCCTTTGCCTGGTTGTAAATCTGCCCTGGCAGAGCCAGTCAGTGACCTCACACCTGGCCTGCATCTGGACTTTGTGGTAAAGACCTAAATAAAGTGAGGTGAGGCATTTCCTCCCGAGCGTCACTGAGACAGCGCAGTACTCAGGAAATGCAGCGCAGCGGTGATGACTTCAGAATCTTAAAATGAAATCCAGTCAGCCAAACCGAACTCCCCAGGCCTCTTCTCAGAGCTCGACTCTGCTTCACTTAGCCCGACAGTCTGTGCACAGGTCTGTCCGCAGGTGAGAGACGGCGAGAGCCCTCCGAGCGCCAGCCGGCCTGCAGTGCGCTCATCTGGAGTGAGCCCCGGAAGCCCAACAGTGCCCCAGCAGATGTGGGAGCCAGCGGCTCCTCTGCTGTTTGGACTGGAGGCATTTGGCCCCAATTCTGGTTTCCCAGAATTCTTCCTCCCAGCACGGCCTCTGGGAAACCAAACATTGTCCTCACCGACACAGGCTCTGAGTAAACAGTGCCATTCAAGGTCCCAACGGACTGCAAGTAAACAGGGATGAGCAGTTGCCAGTTTCCAACTCCTGACCTTTGTTTTAAGGACAAATTTTGAGACCATGACCCCCACCCAGCCTTGACCCAAATCTGCCGAAATGGCTTGTCTTTTGCATCTGCATTTAGGAATAAAGAAGGACGATAGTCAGGTGGAGGCTGAGCAGAGACGCTGTGTGAATACCTGGGCTGCTGCACTTGGGGCTGGGGGATGCTCAGCCAAAGGCACCTGCTGTGCCACCTCAGGCTTACAGGGAGAGGACATCGCGTGGTTTAAGCAAAGGTGGGCTTCAAGATTGCAATGGTGTATCTGTAAAAAGGCTCCCAACGCTATCTCAAGTCACAAGCAGTGGTAAATCTGGATCCTTTGGGAAGTCAGGACAAGGATGAGGGATATTACCTAACAAGATGAAGCGCTGTGTAGAAGGCAAATGCTTCTAATTCTACTTGGTCTTCTTTAGCTTACATATCAATTAATGTGCCAGTCAGCTTTTCATTACTGTAAAACAATACCTGAGACAAATATACTTAAAAAGGAGAAAGGTTGATTTTGGCTGGCAGTTCTGGAGGCTTCAGTTCACAATTAATGACCTATTGACTATGACCCCATGACCTATTGACTATGCCCCTGCTCCCGAAGCTCCCAGCACTTCCCACAGCACCACACTGGGCACTAAGCCTTTAACACTTGGGCCTTGGGGGGCCTTCCAGATCCAAGCCACAGCAATTAGCTTCCACTCCACGGTGGTCTCTGAGGACAGCAAGGGCCATGGAGCTGTTCGAGGCGACTGCCCTCTGCTTCCTGATGAGCTCATGCTGCCTTGTCCCTCTTTGCTGCTGGCTGAGCAGCAAGCCTCCTGCGTCCTGCGTGCTCCCATGGGACATGTCCTGGGGAGGACAGAGGGGTCATGCGAGGCTGAGTCAGACCTGACCACATGCAGAGCTCGTAGGGGTACATGCACGCACACATCCCCACTTCAGCTGCTCTGTGCTCCGCACCCCCAGGCCCGGCCACCAAACCTTGTGCACTGGGAGGCTGCTGACTTGACTCCTCTGGGCCCTCCCCCATCTCAGGCCCCTGTGCATGCAGGTGCATGGTGACAGACACCAGGCACAAGGGACCCTGGAGCTCAGTTATTCTAAGGGGATTTCACCAGATGGATTTTCCCCTAGTGGGCGGGGAGGGGAGAGTGTCAAAAGCACTAGGGAGAGTGTCGGAAGCCTTCAGGTGGGCAGTGAGTAACCCCTCTGTCTCTCTCACCAACTCTCAGAGGAGCAGCAAAGGGAGAAGGCAGTGGACAGGCCTGGGCCTAGCTGTCCAGGTCCTGGAGCACAGTGGTGGTCAGCCCTGAGGGTCTGCTCAGCGACATTTCCTTTATTCTGTCCCTGCCACCTCCCACTGCCCCACCCCAGCCAGTCTCTAAGAGGCCTCTGCACCCACAAATCCTCCCACAGGCAGGGCCAGGCCCTCAGAGGCCCAGGGCAGTGTGGAGACGAGAGGGGTCCATGTGGCTGGGTTCCCTCTCCCTAATGGGAGGAACTACATTTTGTGTGTGTGTGTGTGTGTGTGTGTGTGTGTGTGTGTAGCTGGGGACTGAACCCAGGGCCTTGTGCACTCGAGGCAAGCACTCTACCAACTAAGCTATGTCCCCAGCCCCCTGATGGCAGGCACTAAACAGAACCAGAGGAGGACGTGGAGCAGGACTGGGCAGAAAGACAGCCGAGCCTGAGACAGGTTGAGCCTGGACCTCCTCGTGAACATCCCAGGGTTCTAAAGTCTAGAGGGGTACAAGGAAACAGCACCTCGTCATGCGCTGGGTTATCAACACCTGAAACCAACTTCTTCCTCTTCCCTCCTGCCAAGCTCAGGCAGCAGCTGCCAGGCTGGAGTGCGACCAGGTGGTAGAACCCAGGGTGACGGCAGGAATGGGCACATCCAGTGCTGTCGCCTCTGGCTCCCAGGGAGGCCTGTTCTAGGGACAGGAGCACTCGCCAGGCTGGAGCAGGGACTTCAGAAGACACCCCAGCTGAGCAGGCAGGTGGTGAGAACGGGACCACACAGGCCCAGGGTCCTCAAAGGTTGCCATGTGTGGGGTGTAAGGTAGAGACCTAGGGGTGGGGTCCGAGGTCACACGTGGAGCTTGGTTGGTCATCTGACAGGGGCTTAGGACCTCAGGGACCAGGAATAACCTGGGAGGGAGCGGCTGCAGCCTGGCTGCCTCCTGAGCTCCCAAGATGCAGAGAAGCCCCACCCTCGGCAGCTGCCACAGGCCTCGAGGCTCCCCAGTCCCAGGCCTGGTCCTTCACTAGCTGGCTGACCCCTCCCAGCGCTCTGCGCCTCAGCTTCCTGTGGCTGCAGGGAGGCCAAAGAACAAAATGTAGTCACCAGCTACGGCCAGGACCAAGGGAAGCCACGATGTAAAAGTACTTTGTAAAAAGCCTTCTTTGCTGTCATGATTGTCAATCTTGTCGGAAGCACCCGTCGATGGCACTGAGGTAGGGGCATGGAGAAACCCGGCGAGGGCGATGTCCACGGGCCTCACCCTCAATGTGGTGGGCGTCCTTCTCTCCCCAGCTGCAGTTGTCAAGTGGTGTCATGAGCACCCAGGTGGTCTGGCCTCAGGCCAAAATGAGAGAGGGGTCTGTCTTGGAGGGGACATGGTCAGGAAGGTCAGTCCATCACAGAAGGTAAACAGAGGCTCAAATACAATGGCCCTGTTGAGAATCTGGAGTCCTCTGGCCTCCCCTGCACCTACCTCAACACAGCCTGTCTCCCTCCTAGGGTGAGGGTTCCGGCCTTGTTACCAGGGACCAGTAGGGACTGACCTGCGGCCCACCTGAGCCTGCTGGACAGCCCCCACCAACGAGTGGCCATGACAGGCAGAGTGAACGTGGTTACACCGTGTTGAGCAATTCCGGCCCAATTCTGCTCTGGGCTACAGTTACGTCGCAAGCCGGGAGCGTTAGATGAAGGTTGACTGAGCAGAGTCCTCTCCTGCCCCTGGCTCTGGACTGAGTCATGGCACAGTGCATGCCTTCATGACTCAGCCCTGCCGTCAGTGAAGCAATCTGAGGCCATCGCACAGGCGTTCCCTGTCACAGGCCCCAGAGCACAGGACCCCTGAAGGCACCTGCTTCCCCCCTCCAGCTCAATGTACCTCTATCTATTTCAGATCTCACCCCGCGGGGAGACCTGATGGGTGTCATGGAAGAGGTCTGCTCAGGACACAGCTGGGGATCGACCTCAGGTGCAGGCATAGCCCGTGGGCCTCCACAGCGTGGTCCAAGATGCAGGAGAAGGCCACCCCATCCAACGTCCATCCCAACTGGCCTGCCTCTCCTCCTCTCAGGCTGAGGGCCGTGGCAAGGTGAACTTCCGGCTGATTTTGTAGGGCAAATTAATTTAGACACAAGTTTTCACATGTCAGAAAAATGCAGCTCCAAAGGTTTTGTTATTACCCAAAGACAACAATAAATTCATTGGTCTATTTACCCAAAAGGAACTTACCACAGGGCGTTACAGCCGGGATAAAGCGTTTTCACTTACAGAATGGAGGCACTTACCCATGTTTTCATCTAAATGAGCCCATGGACCACAGCACACAAGGACAACCCTCATCAATGCCTCTGCTTCATTTCCCTCCCTCTCAAACCCCAAGACAAGGATTTGGGTAGAAAAGTGGATCAGGGTGACGCAGGTAGCCCAGGCGAGGCAGGAGAAGCACCTCACTGTGGGCAACCGCAGCTCATGCACGGGGCTGGCTGAGAGGTCCAGCAGAGGGCATCCAGGGCTCTGACCAGTGCGACTGTGTGGGAGGAGGGGCTGCAGCGTCACCTCCAGCTCCTGACACTGCAGGTCTCACCTGCGCTCCCTCAGCTCGCCCACCAGCAGAACCAGAGGACGTTCTCCAGATCCAGGCAGAACCCCAGGGGTGCCCCGCATTTCCCACTGGATCTCCAGGGAGGGCTGAGGCTGGCACTCACAGCTCCACAGGGTGGGCGCTATTTGGTATCATCCCTGCAAACCGTGAGCTTTCATTGAGCTCTCATTGTGCGTGGGTTTGAAGTACCTGCCGCATCCAGGTTCCCAGGAAAGGCTCTCTCCCCTCCGCTGGGCTCCATCTCCGCCCCCCTTCCTCACAAGCCCAGATGCAGGGGGCACCTGCAGGAGGAACTCACAGTCCCTCCCCCCACGCTCTCTTCCCCACTCCTGCCCGTCTCCTTAGGGGACTGTGCAATTCTCTGGTGGTTCATGCTGGGCACAGGGCACCTTCAATGTCCCCATGTTCCATCAGTCTGCATCCTAGGGATTCAGCCTCTGAGCCCTTCTCCATCCAGCCCTCGCTCTGGCCCAGGCTACTCCCTTACCTCTGCCCTGACGTGAGCAGCCACCTCCTCATCGTGTTTACGTCTCCACTCAGACCACACTGTGCACACTGCCCCCCGCGCCAGGCAGTCTGTGCCAGGCCTGGCCTGAGCCGGGGAGGCCCTGCTGTGAGCCCTGGTCCTCCTCACACACCCATCGCCGCACCATTGAGCAGGTTTGGAATTTTGCATTTGGTCATCGCCTGTCTTCCCCACGAGGTCGCACACTCTTTAAAGGCCAGAATGACCCCAGAACCCCCGATCCTGGCGCCAAGCGGACACTCAGCACTCACCTGGTGAGTGCCTGGAGGAGTCCCATGGAACTGAGGAGGTGGAGGAGCCGGGCCTCAGAAGGGGGGGCTGCACAGGGCACCATCAGAGCTGGGCCTCCAGGTGAGCCAGAGCTCAAAGCAGCTGCCAAGCAGGAAGCAAGGCCTTGCCTGCCGGCTTTGAAGTGTGGAGGGGCAGACGCCTGCTGGGCCGGGCTGGAGGAAGGCAAGGCTGGGCCCAGGAGAGGTTCCGGCTCTGCCCCATTGCCGAGCAGCAACTCAGCCAAGACATCAGCCCAGAGCCCAGATGGCAAAGCCGTGCCTCAGTGAGGCCATGGCCAGCTCCTTATCCAGCTGGAGGACCAAGGCGAACCCCACAGACAGAGGGGCTCCCTCAGGGTCAGAGCCACAGGAAGCAGCAAATGCCGACCTTCTGCCCCGACTCTGACCTCCGCTTCTGTGTCTCCTTCCCTGCTCCTCTTGGCTCTCTCTCTCCCTCACCGGGACCCTGCAGTGGCCCTTCACTTGGTCACATCTGCAAAGTCCCTTTTGCCACATAAGGTCTCCTACTCCTGGGCCTGGGGAGGGGTGTCCACATCCCTGGGAGGGGGTCATTCTCGGCCACAGCATCTGTGAATGAAAAGCGTTTGTGTCCTTGTGCTCCAGTCGGCAGGGGACAGAACACAGCAGGGCGCTCGCTGGGCCCCCAGGCTGGGGCGGCAGGAGTGTCGGGAAGCAAGTCCTCAGGAAGGGGAGCCCAGACAGCAGGCGTGGGAACGTGGGGACGCCAGGCAGGGACTGCGTGCGATGGGAGGTGTCCAACCCTCCCCAGCAAGGACAGGGCTTTGCAGCTCAGCAGAGCAGGGTTCCTGGCACGCTCTGGAGGGTACCTCCACCTGCAGGGCCATCTTCCTCACCGTGGACGACTCCCCTCTGCCCTGGCGTGAGCAGCCACCAGCCTCGTCACCTCATCACCATGAACCTGGCAGGACTCCAGGACCTGAGGGCAGCAGGAGCTGTCAGGCTTTTCCACCCTCCAGGATCCCAAGACGGGGGCTCCGAGCAGAAGGACCGAGAGCCAGGGCCGACTGGGCTGGATGTCAGGTCGGGAGCACGAAGCTCATGGGCAAGTGGAGTCCTCTCCCATGCCACCAGCTGTGATGTGGCGTGTTGCACATCTACGCTTCTGTCACTTGTGTCCTCCCATGCACTGCACGGCTCAGGGCCCTGGGATCTGCTGCGGGGCTGGGGCCTCTCTTTCTACTTGTCCAGGGAGAACCAGCGATGGGCCTTGGGCTGAGCCCTGGGGCCAAGGGACGGCCCGGGAGTTTACAGGGAGATCCATGAGGCGGGTATGGGGGCCCTGGTGACCCTGTCACCCCCAGCCGCCTTCTGGGCAGGGCACCTGCACCGACCTCCCCCTGTTTGCCCTTGGCTTCGGGTTGTCCCGGCTCTGCCAGGGTGTAGCTCACCCCAGGCGACTGCTCTATGCAGAGGGTAAATTTGGCCCCCTCTTGGCACAGGTGTGGAACTCCCCGTTTTAAAACGAACTTTCAGCCAAAAGCCAAGTCTAAGCAGAGCAGTAAAACCCAGGTCCAGGAAGGGGCCGGGATGAGGAGGCTCCCCTAGAATCCCTCCTTTGAGATGGAAGGGGGTTCTGGCAGGTCTACTCCAAGGGAGGCCTGGCAACCCCTAGCGGGATACAGAGAGTCAGAGAGTGTCCCAGCAGAGCTCCGCAATGGAGCAGCCCTGGGACAAGCCACAGGTCCTAGTGTGTCATGGGCTGTCTAGGAGAGGAGCTCTGGGCAGCCAGAGATGGGGTCGAGCCCCACTGCGGACCTCACCTGGGGGGGACCCCGAGAGAAGAGGCTGCAAGCCTGCAACCACATCCCTTTTGTGGAACTGACCAGAGGAGCTTCTGGAAGCCACTAGATTACCTCATCTAGTGGCTTGATCCCTAAGACTGGAGACAGGAGACCATCTTAGAATGAAAAGCCCAGGCACACAGCATCAGGCGGCTGCTTTGAGATGGGTCTTCCAGCTTGGCCACAAACCCTCGGGTCCCCCAACCTCATCACCTCAGCCTGCCCACTGGGCCCAGTGCTGACCGCAACACCCTTCCTGTGTCCCAGGATCCTGCTGCAGCCTCTGCCTTGTGGCCAAGGGAGCTGGGCTGCTGCCTCTCCAGGGTGCCTTCAGACCCCCTGGCCCACGGCTCAGCCTGTGCCCTGGACCACTGCCCCACCTGGTCTCGCAGTACCCAGCTCTCCTTCACCCCTCTTACTGTTCCAACTCGTAAAGCTCCAACTGACGTCCTAAGGCACTTGCTTCAAAGACAAAACCCCCATAGATGCTAACATAGATTGAGATCCGGTTAAGCCAAAAACAAAACCACAGAGAACAGGAGAAAGCTGCTCACTGCGTCCCCTCTTTCCTGTTCCTGAGGTCTGAGGCTGTCTGGCTGAAGAAGCGCTTCCTCTGCCTGGCTGGGGGCTTCGGAGCAGCCAGAAGAGTGGTGCTCACGGCTCTCATCTCCATCGTGGGCTGAGGAAGGACGGCCACAAATTTGGGAACAGAAAGGACACTTCACTTATCTGAGTTCACCAGACCCATAAACCCAACTGTTCTCACGCCCTGCAAGGCCAGGAAGGAGGGAGGCGTTTCTAGGTGTCAAACCAGGCACACACGCTGTTATCATGATCTCTTAGGTTGGAGAAGCCTTCCTTGCTCAAACCACAGAAAATGTTGTAATTCGATTCAGTTGAGTACAACTGACAGCGCAGACACAGGAGGGTCCGCTCTCACAGCACGCCAGGTCTGAAGCAGGCCTTGCGGGCCAGTGTGGCAGCTGAGTGAAATCACCACACACCACTGCTCCTGCTGCTCCTGCTTTGCTGTTCTGTCACATGTGTTCCTCTTCTCAAAGTCAACCCACAGAACAAGAGAGCTGCTGAGGCTCCAGCCTGGCATCCACAGTCCAGTAAATAGAAAGAAAGAAGCAGCTGCCTGCAAGAGAAGTGTGCCATCCATTTGAAGACCTCAGAATTCCCCGAGTACATTTCCATGAATATTTGTTTGACAGAGTATCAACTGGGGGACGAGCAGGCCAGGAGGCTGGGAAATGTGGTCTTTCAGCCAGGCATATTACCACTCCAAATAAAACTGAGTTCTGTTACTAAGAAGGAAGTGGGAGCGGAGGTGGATGCTGGGGTGGGCACGGGTAATCTGACACAGGAACTTATCCTGTTCAAAGGAAAGTCTTCATCATTGATGTTGCCTTTCTTTGTTTCCATAGTTACTGTGTGATGAGCCCGAGTTGTAGCTGGTGCTGAGAGCGATGTTTCCCAGGGTGTGAGCTGTGGCCAGAGCACTTGCCAGCATACCTGAGGCCTGGGCTCTGTCCCCAGCCCCCCGACACACACACACAGACCCAGGGCAGTTCCCACATCCACACCCAGCTCCTGAGCTGCCCACGGTGGCCAGGGATTGATGAGCACTTGCTGCACAACAGCCCACCTTGGCCTGCCTCGGAGCTCACCATGGACTGAAGGTGGGGGTGCCTCTGACCACTCCACCGTGTTTATCTCTAGGGTCTCCATAACCAGAAGCCACAGCAGAGGCTTCAAACCCAACGTGTCTCACGTTCTGTAGGTTGAAGGTCCCAGCTCAAGGTGCCGCAGGGCTGCTTCCTCCAGAGGCCTCCCTCCTGGGCTCGCGGGCAGCGTCATCTCTCTGTGTCCCCAGGTCACCTTCTGTTCCTGTCTGTCCTCGTCATCTTTTCCTGTAAGGACATGAGTCAGATTGGACTAGGGCCACCTTAGTGACCTCATTTAACACTAATCACCTCTTGAAAGACCCTATCTCCCCAGAGTGAGGACTTCGACGTGTGACCTGGGGGCACCACTCAGCCTGAGGTGCCCCTTGAAGCCGGCAATGGCCCCGTGCTGTTGGAACAGGTGCTCCTGACTTGCGGGGCCCCGAGTCAGGGTCTTGGCAGCGTCTCCTCCCCTCGGCGGCTGCTCTGAAGAGGGGCCTCTGGAGGCCGTCATAAATGGAGTGTTCCCCCACCAAGCTCTGGCGTTTCCTAAAACAAAAGGCTGATTTTAGGGAACCTGTCGTCCTGAGAGCAGCGCAGAGCTCCACTGGGACCACTATTCTAGAACACTCTTGCAGTCCGCCTCCTTGCTGGGGAAGGAGCTGCCGGCTGTGCAGTTTCCACTCTTTTCTTGGTTTCCCTGAGCCGAGGCCACCAGGATGTGGCCTCCCATTGACACAAACGGGATGACAACCCAGAGACTGCCACCTAAGGCTGGCAGCATGGGGTCTCAGACCCCTGTGTGAATACCAACAGGACAGGAAACAGACGGGACATCGTAGGACAGTGGAGGGTGCTGGGTACCCCCATGACCGGGGCGACAGGTGGCCCCAGGACCAGTGGCTGCAGAGAGGTAGAGATTGGGGAAAACCCAAGGCCACAGTCCTTACACTGGTGGGCCCTGGCTGAGCAATGTCCTGCAGGACAGAGAGGAACCGACACCTGGACCGGCTCTGGCCCTGCTCCCCTCTAGCCGCTGGCTTTTCAAAACTCACCAGCTTTGGAAGTCACACCGTTAGGCCACCTGTCACCAGTGTCCCACAGGCTTTGCTGCAGAGGACCCTTCTGTCCTGTGGGTCATGATGGTAACGGTCACCAGGGCTACTCTCCAGGGAATCCAGGGCCGATTTTGATAAAACCATGACTCTGCTGGGGCCTGTTCAGGTGACTGACAGGCGACTCTTTGACACTCGGTTCACGCTGATGCTGCCATTTTGAAAGTGGGTGCAGGCCACTGGCCACTGCACCTTTCCCCGCCTCAGGCTCCTGCCTCCTTACCCCACAAACATCCCGAACCCTCACCCCCACTCCAGGGAGGCTGATCCGACACTGGGGTCCTGCTTTAGTCAGCTTTTTTGCTGCAGTGACCAAAAGGCCTGACAAGTACAACTTGAAGGAGGAGGAAAGGCTTATTTGGGGGCTCATGGTTCCAGAAGTCTCAGTCCGTAAACAGCTGGCTCCCCTCTCGGGACTCGAGGTGGCAGAGGGAAGGTCTGGAAACATGGCACCAGGAAGCAGAGACAGTCCCCTCAGCACCGACAAAATACAGACCCCAAAACACACCTCAAGGACCCATGTTCTCCTGCCACACCCCACCTACCTACAGGTGCCACCCAGTGAGCCCCTCTCAGGGGTTTATGCACTGAGTAGGTCAACGTGCTCACACGCCAGTCATTTCACGCCACACCTTCTCGTGCTGTCTCATACACGAGCTTCTGGGGACACCTCCCATCCAGACCCTAACAGGAGGGGCAGAGCCACACAGGAGCCAGGCTTGTGGCAGCCAGCACCGTCGAGATACAGGCTGCTCCCCCACCCGGCCCTTTGGCCTCTGCTGCCCACAGCTCCCTCCCTTGGCAACCCTGGTGCACGTCCCTGAGGCGTGCCTTTCCAGAATGCCCTCAGGTCCGAGGTGCATGCCATCTGCTCAGGCCGCTTGCAGCGCCTGGCTTCCTGTGCTCAGCCAGAGCTCTGAAGGTGGCCGCATCCTGTGTTGGCAATTCTTCACCAGGCAGTAGTCCACCACGTGGAGAGGGCCTGTCTCCTTACCCAAGAGAGCTGGGAAGGACCTCTGGGCTGCTTCCAATTTGGAAGTCAAAGCTGTTCCTGGATTAACACCTGGAAGTGACCTGCAGCTTTTATGCAGAGCGTCCAGCTGGCCAGAATCCACCCAGTTGTTTTCCAAAACACTTGCCCCACTGGACCTTCCCACTAGCACCACATGAGAGCCCAGCCGCTCCACATCCTGCCAACGTCTGGCCCTGGGTTGCCAAACCTGCATCCGCCAGTCTTACAGGTGTGCAGGGGTCTCCTTGTTGCTTCCCCAGTGACGTCTGCACTCTTCTGTGCTCACTGCCATCGTGTCTCGAGTTGGCAGCTGTGACTGTGCAGCCTGTTCTCACAGGTATTCTCCCCGCGCCAGCTGCTCACAGGAGACGTCCTCTCTACTGCTGCCCTGGAGGAGCTAGCTCCGTAGAACACGTTGCATGACAGCCACCCTATGGAGGCCTCTTGGGGACAGTTCACAGCACTCTTGGGGATCACACTCGGGTTTGCTGTGAAGGGTGTAAAAGCCCCCGTTGATGTGGCAGGCAGGACTGTGTAAGTCACTTGCATTCCGCAGGTGGTCCCGAGTGGGGGACATGTAAGTCACCTGCGTTCTGCACCGCAGGCTGTCCCGAGTGGAGGAGAGCCTGGTGCCACACAATTGCACGTTAGAGTCCACAGAGCCTGCAGCTGGGCTAGGTGTGGCCTCATTTAGCTGGCTTTACCAAGTCTGATGGCAGCAGAGGCCACCCACGGGGCTGGGCCAAGAGCAGGGCTGGACCCCAGCAGATGGCAGCAGCCTCACTCAGGCCCACCCCGGAGGCCTTGCTGCCCTGGGCTCATGCCTTGCCCCCCAACGCCCTCTGACGCCCTCTGCCAAGCTCTCTGTGCAGCTGGTGTAGCCACCTAGCTTGAGCCTGGTGTGACCTCCACCCGGGCTCCTTCACAGCCTCTCCGGCTGCCCCGCCAGATGCTCCAGGCCAGTGCTTCTCAGCCGGAGGGATACTGCACCCCGTGGGGTCGCTGGACTATGTCTAGAGGTAGGTAGCTCTGGTTGTTGTGACTGGGAGTATCTTGTGGCCAAGACCCTCTCACATGCACCCGATGGGCACACAGCTCAGGGCACAGCAGGGCACAGTCAAGTGTCACCGAGAAAAGGACTTGGGAGGAGCAGGGGGAGCTCGGGCACTGGCTCCATGCCCCATGTGCCTAGGGGCCAGCCATTACTATTGTGGCCTGGTGTTACCGTCACCTCCTTCTCCTCCTTATCTTCATCAGGGAGAAAGCAAAGGAAAGAGCCAAAGTGAGGAGGCAGGGGCACACTAGCGGCCATGTGGGTGTGGGCACGTGGCACGGACCATCAGGGGCCCAATCAGTACCTGTGCCAGATTAACTGTATGCGATGGTTAGTTTTATGTGTTGACTTGATGGGACCACGGTACCTAGATATTTGGTCAATCATGATTCTGGATGTTTGTGGAGAGGTGAGTTTTAAAGAGATCTGTGTAGCATCAGCAGACTTTTGAGTAAAAGAGATGACCTGCCACTGTGTGGGTGGGCCTCATCAAATCAGTTGAGGGCCTTAACAGAAAGATCGGGGTTCCCTGAGGAAGAAGAATTCATACCAAACTTCAACACTTGCCTGGGTCTCCAGCTGCCAGGCCTCCTGTAGACTTCCCAAGTTCCATATCTCATAAGCAAATTCCTTAAAATAAATCAGTCTCTCTCTCCATGCACACATATAAAGATACACCATGTGTATTATTTTTCTTATAAAATGGCTTGGCAATTTTAAGTGACTGATGCTTCATTATTCACATGACACTGGCTACTTCCCGCTCGTGATGTTTTTTAATTTCTTTGAAACACTATTGCCTTGTGGGCATGGGTAACTGGAGCAACTGCCATAAGGGACTACAGTTGTTAGCTTTTTTGCTGCTGTGACCAAAAGACCTGACAAGATCAATTACAGGAGAAAAAGTTTATCTGAAGAGGGCAGTCCATAGATGGCCACTCCATTTCCTGCGGCTGCCGTGAGGCAGAACATCATGGCAGAAGTGTGGGGAGGAGGAAAGCAGCTCAGGACATGGCACCAGGAAGCAGAGAGAGCTCTGCTGACCAGGGACAAAATATACACTCCTGGAATCTCAGCAGCTTGGGAGGCTGAGGCAGGAGGATTGCAAGTTCAAAGGCAGCCTCAGCAACTCAGTGAGGCCCTAAGCAATTCGGTCTCTAAATAAAATACAAAAAAGGGCTGGGGATGTGGCTCAGTGGTAAGTGCCCCTGAGTTCTATCCCTGGTACCAACAACAACAAAAAAACAAATACCATACACACACACACACACACACACACACACACACACACCCCAAAGGCATGCCCCAATGTGCCACCTTCTCCAGCCAGATACCACCTGCCTACAGTTAACACCCAAACTTCAACACTTGCCTGGGTCTCCAGCTGATTAACCCTATCAGGGGATTTATGCACGAACAGGTGAATTGAATTGTCTCACATGTAAGCTTTTGGGGGACACCTCACATCTAAACCATAACAACAATCATCCCTCAATCTCTATGTGGGACGGGTTCCAGGACCCTCTTGGATACCAAATTCCCCAGAGCTCAGGATGCTTGAGTAAAATGCATGAGGTTTGCATGTAACTTATACTTATCCTCCCGTGTGCTTCAGACCACCTCTGGGCTTCTTATAACACCTAATACAATGTGAATACTATGTCACTAGTTGCCACACCGTATCATTTAGGGAATAATGACCAAAAAATCTGTTCAGTACAGATTTTTCTTCAAATATTTTCAATGTGCAGTTGATTGAATGTGAGGATATGGAACCCACGGACAGAGGGCCACCTGCATGCCTAGAGAAGAACCCCACTGAGAATGGCTGTCCCATCTGCCCAGAGTTGGGGTGTGTAGCTACAGGGTGGGGAGCCAGAACACAAGTGAAAGCTCAGGTGTGCATGCACCTGCCTCCTGGGAGGAGGACCACACTGGCAGGGTCGGGGGAAAGGGTACAGGAAGCCCCTTGGTTTGGAGCAGAGCATGGGAGAAGTAGGGAGAAGGCAGCTGGGCAGGGCTTCAGGTCAGAGCTAAAACTGGAAGACAGAGTCCCAGAGGAGAACCAGCACGCAGGCAGGAGATGACAGCAAGACCAGGATATGTCCTCGTCCCTGTCCAGCTTCCATAGATCCTGGAATTCAAATGACTGAGACGAATATTTGTCAAATGAACAAATGAATGAAAGAACCCTGAGCCTCAGACCATAAAGAAGTGTCCAAGTGCTCACAGCTTACTTCCTCTGCTCTGGTCACTAGCTCAAGCTCTTGCAGTGGATCCCCATAGAGACCACGATGACTTGGTTTGGTGCACAACCTCTCCATTAAGCACCAAGAGATGTTGCTTGTATTAGTTTCCTGAGAGAAAAGGGTTTCCAGACAGGGTAAAACAGCAGGGCAGGAGATGTGCCAGTCACCTGAACTGCAGTTAGCCCTGCCCTGTGAGCCATGGCGGTCAAAGAGCCTGAAGTGAATTGGATCAGCCCCATCCTGCATCCCTTGGCTAATGCAAGAGAGACAGGAGGACACTCCTGCTTCACTGTTGAAATTCCACCTGCCCTCCAGGTTTTATTCTGAGTCTCCTGCTTCCTGATTCTCCAGCCATTTCCCCACCTCCTCTAAACCCAGAGCCAAAAGCTTGGTGCTTCCTGCTGGGGATCAACTCCCAAGTTCTGGAGTCTCTGTGAGTTGGACTGGTGATACAGGCCCCCACCTTGAAGCCCAATGTGGTTGTACGAGTAAACATGGGCCAGTGTGGGAGAACACCAGCGTGGGCACGGGGACAGAAAGCTGTCGTAACTTAAGTGTATGCACAGGCTCATAACAAACCTCTACATAGTGGGCCTGTGAGAGGCCTGTCCTGGACCAGGGAGCTGCTAGGCGCTCTGGTTGGAGGGTTGAAGAAGAAACTGCAAAGCAGCACACATGCTGACCAGAGGTCTCTGAAGGTGGACCAGAGGTTTTTCAATCACCTGCCCTGCAGACAGGACAATGCTACATTCAGGGATCATGTGCCCAAACAAAGAACAACCGTAAGGTCTACTGGCAACGCGAAATTCTTCTACAGAGTTCCAGTTTTCCTGTGGAAGGTTGTCTGAGTAGTTAGTGCCAAGCTCTGAAAGGTAATTTAGTCCTGATGATCAATGATTCTACATTTGCCCCATTATTACACACTGTGGTCAATTTGGGGGTCTTTCTGTCAAAGGATAAAATCACTTGTGTAATGATCCTGGGATTGGGCAACACTTTATTCCATATGTGAGAAGTAGTGGTCGGCTGGACCAGGCGAGGGAGGCTGGTTTTACAGACAGGGAGGGCTTGAGGAGAAGCAAAGAGCAAAAGCAGATTGGTCATTGCAAAGTCACTTTCCCTGAAGGCGGTGGCAGGGAGCAGGTCATCTCAGGTCACCTTCTTTGAGTAATGATCAAGGCAGAGGGATCTTCATCATCACACCAGTTGAAACTGGCCTGTTTGGGAAACTTGGTGGTTTTCCCTCTGACCCTTATTCCCCGTTTCAGCTGGTGATTTGGAACTTTAGCATAAATGCCTCCATTGCGACTTTTAGCCTGGCCTGTAGGGCCTAGTGCAGGAGCCCAATCCAAAACAATAGCCTCCTGTAATTTTTATTTAAGATTTCCAACCTGCCCAAATTTAAAACCACTTCAGCAAGCAGCCTCTACAAACATCTTACCTTTGGATAGAATTTCTTTGAATCTTTCTATAAGTACTAATTTTCACTTTCCTCAGCTTTTATAAATGTGAAAATATGATATTTTGAGCAGATTCTATCAGTTGGTCCTCATACAAGTCAAGCAGGTTGTCTTTGTGGGTCTGGATGTGGTTCTCTGTCTCCCCAGACTTGGAGCACGGCTGACTCAGCTCCACTTTGCCCCTGGCTCCTCACTCTTGGTGCCCGGACACGTCCACTTTGTGGTGTGCTCTCCACATCAGGTGGCTTTCCTTTGACATGGTTTCAGTCCCGAGGCCGTTGTCTAGCCATTAGAAAAAACACTAGTCTCTCTAACTCTTGTTCAGAGCCTCCTTAGCTTTATCATCTCAGTCCTCACACACAGCCCCCAGAGGTTGACTGCAGTGTCCCCACTTCACCAATGAGGACCAGCAGGTACAGAGACCTGCAGGGACCTCCGGGAGCTGGCCTTTCCCGAGGACTCACCACCCCACATCATGCTCTGAATATGGCACATCTGCCTCTAGGTGCCCCCTTTAAGGCTGTGTCCCACACACACCAGCTGTGCCTAGAAAAGTCCCTACGCTACAGTTCACGTTCTCCATTCACTCTAACCAAGGACACTTTCTTGGTTCCTCCTTCTTCATTTCAGAAGTAAATGGTGCTTCTCAGACTCCGGGTGCACCTTCTTACCTGCACAAGTTCCAGGCCTGGGGTTAGAAGGCTCTTCCACCGAAGGCAGTGTCCCCGCGGTGCAGCCAGACCTGCACCAGTCTGCTGTTCACGCTTACACTTGCTGACAAATCGCTGGCATAATGTCTGCTTCTGTGTGTTCTCTGTATTTTAGTGTGTCTTTGGTCCCATTTGAAGGTCAGTGGCATGCTGATACAATGCCTGCTGGGCCAGGCATAGCCCAGTGGCAGAGCATGTGCCTGGCTGGTATGAAGTCCTGGGTTTAATCCCCACAGCCAAAAACAAAAACAACTAATGTCTCTACTGTGGCTGAGTTGTCTTGTGGCCACTTGATTTTTCTTGGCACCTCAACCCCTAGTGGGCCACCACTGACTGGGCTGGCCGGTATGAGACCATGAAAGTGGCGAGGCCTCTCCCTTGCAGCACTGGGAGGAGGGTCTGCTCTAGCATCCAATTCTGATGACTGACCTCAAACACCTGGGAGAGAACTCAGGGCCTAATTTTAGATTATTATGCTGCTGATAAGACAGTATCCATACCACGGTATTGTGAAGTGACCTTCCTCCCCATTTGCTGGTGCATAGCTCCTAAAATGCTTGGAATCTGAAAAGTGGTAAGTGAAATCTTTCTGTGTACTAGTGAGCTGACTGCTGGCTGGCAGCCCCCAAGGGCTTCAGGATGGGGGTGGGCATGGGGAAGATGAAGGTAGGATTGCAGGGACTTTCAGCCCCAACACTAGGGAGGGGTTGGGCCGAAGGTTAAGTTGATCACCAATAGACAATGATTTATCAGTCATGCCTGTGTAACGAAGCCTCCATGAAAACCCAAAGGACAGGGTTTGGGGAGCTGTTGGAGATGAACACAGGCAGGCTCTGGGGGCAGCACCTCAGGATGATGGAAGTGCTACACCCCTCCCTGCACCTCGTCCTCCACAGTTATCCATCTGGTCCTTCAGAATACCCTTTCCAATAAACTGAAAGTAACTTCCTTGAGTTCTGTGAGCCTGTCTACCAGATTAGTCCAACGCAAGCAGAGGTTGTGAGAACCCTGGGATTTGCATCTAGAACCCTCAACCTGTGGGACCTACCGCCACTTCCAGGTAGCTGGTGTCAGAACTGAATTAGAGGACATCCAGCGGTGCCCACTGCTGCAGCTCTGATTGCTTGGTGTGTGGAAAACCCCCGCACATCTGGCATCAAGAGCATTCACTACGATAGAGTGGGAAGAGAGCAAAATCTGACTTTCCTGCAGACACGCCACCATGATGGCACCAAATAATCACTCCAGTGCACTGATCACAAGGGAGCGCTAGATATGAGAGGGAAGTCAGGCATCACAGGGCTGCCTAGCGGGGCCACCCCACTGTCCTGGCACATGCTGCTATTACCTCATTTCTAAAATGTAGTTGATTTTTACGAGGTAAAGTATTGGGCATACTTCCAAGTGTTATTTGGAAACTCTAGACTTGCTACAACCAACCGCATGTAAAATGAATTCCACAGGAGTCTAAAACCACGGGGGACGACTGGGTGGTTCTCCATCACTGGCCATTCTCACCTAAGAACTTTGCAAGTGCTGGAATTTAACCATCATTAGCTACCTTGAGAAGAAAGCACAGTGGGGGCAGAGCACCTATCTTTAGAAGTGGTGACTTCACAGGTATGGGAGACAGTGCACCAAATCCACTGAGTCACCTCCCCCCCCCCCCGGGGAGTGGGGCACAAGGACGGCTGCTCTGAGAAAGCCAATGAGATCTCTGGGCCCAGTTTTTAGGAAAGTGCTCGTTAGCATACTTCAGGTGGAAGTTCTGCAATATCTTATAAAGTCTTGTTCCAAAACGAATGTTTTAAGAAAAATTTGAGGGTAAACACGGATTGAATTTATAAGTACAGTAAACTAAAAACAGTTCTGGCCATGGTGAAGTGCAGTAGACACCTCAGAAGTGTGCGCTACATTTCTCTTCTCAGTGAGGGACGGACACGGAACCAGAGCCAAGCTGACTCTCACCAGCGCAGGGGTAAACTCTAAAGTCTCCATGACCCAAGAGCAAAAACAGAAAACCAAACCAAAGGCCACTTCCATCTCTGGTGGTTTCAGAAAAGCCTGGGGTCAATCACTCAGTCAGCATTTGGCCAGCCACTGGTTATGTGTGCAGCACCACATGAAGCTCGGGGTCCAAACCCAACAGACACACTCGGCTGCTCTGAAATGCCACAGAGGGGGAACAGTGACATTTCCCCTGTAGACATGTAGCAAGAGCTGCCTGGATGAGTTCTCTGGTGAGTTCACTGTCTTCTCCACAGCCTAGGATCTCAGCCTCAAATCCAGAGCAGCGACTGCCGGCTCCCCGCCTGCCCAGGAGTCAGCAGGTCCTTTGTCAGGGAGAAAGCTGGACCCTTGGAGCTGTTGCCATTGCACAGAAAGGGGTTGCTGATGACCCCATCTCCATCAGGCCCTGGCCAGGGCACTCCATGCACTGCAAGGAAAGTCCTGGTATTGCCATTGTTGGCCACAGTCCTGCCCAGTGTCGGGCCTGGGAGAGGCGGGCACCCCCCGCCCCCCGCCCCAGAACTTTCAGTACAAGAGGCTCACGGTACTCACCACTTGCATCAACAGTTCCCATTTGTTTCCCTGGAGAGGATGCCCATTCCTTGAGGGGAGAGATCATCTCTCCCCAAACCTGCTGGGGGTGTTGGAGGCACAAAGGAGGCAGGGCACCAGGACAGCAGGAAACAAGTTTTATTTGGCTACAGCCAGGTTCAGAGGGCACAGCTTTTGCTGTAATCAATTAACCCCCTGAACCCCGAGTTCAGGGAGTTTCAGAGTTTTATACCCGGCATGTAAGGGGAGTGGCTCAGAAATTCAGTCTGCAGAAGTTCACATAAAAGCAGCTTTTTCTCTCACTGTTCTGGGCACGTTAACCCTTCAAGGACCACACCTGAGAAGGGGAGAGCTTCTTCTCCCCTCTTTCCTCCCCTGCAAGCTATTACCATGGAACCCAGATGTAACTTATCTTAGAAATGTAGACATCTCTGTGAAGCCCAGCTCAAGGCCAGAGGCTTTGTTTGCACATTTCTACAAACTACTATACTGGATACATGTTTGTGAAAAGCTAGTAAGGGGTGTCCAGCACCTGGAGTGCTGGTATCTCCCAGGCCAGTGGCCAAGTAAACAGGGCAACATGAAAATAGGAAGTTTATCTACTTGGACTCTTTTGCTGACAGTCCTAAAATCAGCCATGGTGAAGAGGGCTTTTCTGTGGAGAAAGGGAGTGCCACTTCAGGGGAACAATCACAGCAAAGGCACAAGAGAGAACCTGTTCCCTCTCTCAATACTTTCCTCTTTGCAGAATAACTAGTTCATCAATGGCTTCCCTGATCACACACAGGCCTTGCAGCAGGAGCCCTTTGCTTCCCAATTGCTCCAGGTTATACACACATTTCTCCATTTCCAACTCATCTCATCAAAGTGCTGTGCTCTGGATTCC
Source organism: Ictidomys tridecemlineatus (assembly GCF_052094955.1). Lineage (NCBI taxonomy): Eukaryota > Metazoa > Chordata > Mammalia > Rodentia > Sciuridae > Ictidomys > Ictidomys tridecemlineatus. Next base: position 213,159,763 of record NC_135479.1, on the reverse strand, counting down.
CCCCTTCCCATTAAGAAGAAAATGAGATCAAGGGCTGACCAGTTAATGAACTCAACTATATCTGAAGTATTTCAGAGCAGCTTGACATATTGACGGTCATAAGCATTGCTTTTGGAAGGTTCCGACTTCCATTCTTCCTCTTTCTGGTCTTTATGAACCTCACTTTCTCAGCATGTAAAGTGGGAATCATTATTCCTAAGGAACAAAGTGGCTGGGAGGATGGGTTCACAGTTAGGGGCACACAGCAGACACTTGTTAAACAGTAACTGTCATTCTTCACCCCAGTCCACACACTGGAGACAGGAGCACCCATCTTTCTTTACCAAAGAAATTCCGTGGTGCAAATTTTAAAGGAATTATATTCCTCACTTCCTTTCATGATAGAAACTTATAGAACAGCACAGAAGAAAGAACATCTAAATCCATGTTCTTACTGTGCACAAAGTTTGTAATCAAATAGAATCACTATTGCCATTACACACACTCACACACACACAAGTCACAGGCCATCTTCTTGCTGTGGAGTTGTTGGTGCTATTTGGTTATCATCAGCAAGGTGCTGAGCTGGGGACTCCAAGGTCCACGTGTAAGGCTATGAGGACTGGTGGTGAGAGGTGGGAAGTGAGGCCCCTCAGAGAACACCAGCACACCACTGGGGGGGGGGTCCTCAGCTTAATAGTCTCCCCTACCTTTTTTATGGTAATCTTTAAAGAAAGGGCTTCCTGGTTGTGAGATCAACACTTGACCCAACCCAACTTCACACATGCTGAGAGTACCGTGGCCAGAGCCTTCCATTCGGGGCCTACTTGTGTCTGAAGTGGTGGCCACACAGAAGAGGCCATTTTCACAGCATTCTATCACTTACCATCTTCCTTAATTTCCCCACTTTCCATTCCCTTTTCTGTCATTTACTTGGCATAAGTCAGCCCCAGTTATTTACATATACGAACAGCGTTTTCATCTACAGCAGGCTGAAGAATGACCCTGTGAATACCAGGTCCTGGTCCCTGAAACCCGGGGATCTTTGCACATGTGGTTAAATTCAAAACCTTGAGCTGAGGAGAGTATCTGCATGGGCTCAGAATGCCTTCTCAGCTTTCCATGAGAGGCAGACAGAAGAAGGCAACAGTTCCCATGGACATGGGAACGCAGTGACACCACCACAGCCCAGGAGTGCCAGCTGCTCCGAGAGCTGGAAGAGATGGCAATGGACTCTCCCCACCAGGTCCCCCTGACACCTTGACCTCAGCCTGGTGACATGACTTCAACGCCCATCTCCAGAACCGTGGGAGAACAGACTTGTGTTGCTCTAAGTCACCACATTTGGGGTAATTTGTTGCAGCAGTCATAGGAAACTGATCCCTACCCTCTACTCCAGCCTAGATTTTTTAAGGGACAACTACCCAAACCACAGGTTGGGCAAATTTGGATCTCCATATTTGAGAGCTCTGCATTTGAAATGAAATGATAATCACAGCTGAGTAAAACTTCCCACTTCCAAATATGGAGAGGCTTGTTTTAAATCCCATGCAGACTTCCCTCCCCCAACTTATGAAAGGCTGTGTTTGTTTGGCACAAGAAATGCAGACAAACTGAATTTTATAGTATTACTAACACCACAGTGTTGGACACCACTGTAAACCAGTTTCTAAGGAAAAACGCCAACCAGCCAGATCAGCTGGCTCGAAAGCAAAAGCCCTAGCAACGGCCCAAAGCTCTGGGACACCACACCATAGGAGCACACAGACCTTTGAGCTGCCAAGAAGAGATGGGTAAATGCTGTGGTGATGTCAAGCCCGACAGGAGATGGCTTTGGTCTAACGCTTGTAAAAGAAATCAGATGTGTCATTCACACTGAATCCAGGGAGCTCGGAGAGGAGGAGGGAGTGAAGTGGCCTGGGTCAGGCAGAGAGAAAGCCACCTGGCAGCACTGGACAGGCCGTGGCCAGTGCTGAAGCTTCAGATCGCTGGAAGCCATGGAAGGGTGGTAGCAACTAGAAAGCAGGTTGATCATCTTGGTGCTTAGGAAGAGAAATCTAACTGAAAATGGGTTAAGTGAGTGGGAAGAGAAGGAAGCAAAATTGAAGCTGGAACTGGGTGGAGCAGCTAGATTGGCCAGAGGGGCTGGGAGCCTGGAACAGCCTAAGCAGCACTGTTGAAGACGGATCCAAGGGACGTTTAAGAGGTAGACTGTTAAGATTAGTGCCAGTAAAATGCAGAAATTGAGAGAAATAATTATGTTTCTGGATTGGTTAACAGGGCTGACAGTCCCTTTAAGTAGGGTAGAGAAGGAAAGAATAAGCAGATTATCAAGTGCGGCTCTGAGCCTGCGGGTACACGGCTGTGGGCCATCCAGATGGCAATGTCTACCAAGATGGCTAAATGATGTGTGTTCTTTATAACTGAATATGTGTATGGGGCTAGAGATTCTGCTCGGGGTGCTTCAGGGCATGGCTATCACTCCATATAAATACAGAAACTTCTAACCACAGGCTAAGCCCATGCTGGCCATGCAGCAGAGGAGGACACACAGTCCAGGAGAATGAGAGGTCCTGGCAGGCAGATCCAACAGCAGCTGCACAAGTGGCACTAGCGAAACCTATACAAGGTGCTTACACATGTGTTAAAAGGAGGCTGAAAAGGAACTGCAGGGGTGGGGTAAAGAGGTGACAGAATCCTGGAGCAAAATGAAACTGACCTGGATGGCGAGAGGGGAGCGATCACTCAGGTGGAGGGCATCACACTTGAGCCAGAAGCAGGAGGCCCAGCAAGATGGGTTGGGGGTGGGAGCAAGCTGTGAGGCTGGTGTAGGTTGGAGTCTGAACTTTATGCCAAGAACAATGCAGAACCCTGAACACTTGAGTGAGGAGTGCCACCATGCCTCTTGCTTCTTAAAAAGACACTTTGGCTATAAAGTGAGTGAAGAAAAGGGAAAACTGGAGGCTCGGAGAGCAATTAGGACACCAGGTAAGCTGGAATGAATGGCTGCATTGCTAGAGAAGCATTTAGGAGGCAGGATGGACAAGACTTAGTGACAGGCCCAATCTGGAGGTGAAGGGTGAGCCCAAGGGTGGTGTCCAAGTTCCAGCTCAGGTAACCAGTGATTGTCCTGGGATGGATGAGACCCCCTAAGAGCAAGCATAAAAGAAGAACCAAGGTCATAGTCCTTAGGAAACTGGAGGTGAGCATGGGCAAGGGCCGAAGAGCCAACACAGGAGGGTGAGGAGCAGAAGAGAGTCAGGAAATACAGGACACTGAGATGTTAACTGCAGCCATGGAGTTTGAGGAAGGAATTGGTAAAGTATCACAAGTCAGAGGTCAACTGGAAGGTCAAAGGTTCAGCCAACTGGTGATCTGTGGCTTCAAGCAGATACACCAGTGTGCATCATGTTGAGGTCGCTTAGAAACCAGCAGGCGAACAGGTAGCCAGCTAGGGAAACACCATGGGGCAGCCACTTTTGGCACCAGGTGTAACAGAAAACCTGGCTTCCAGCTCAGGCTCAGGCCCTGCAGCTCCCTATTGGTTTTCCTGACTATAAAACAGGGATAACGTAAGGCTCACTCAGCCTTGTTACAGCGGACCCTTAACCTCAAGGCCCTTCGAAGCATATAATCACTGCTGCCTTCTAAATACAAGGCCACAGTTTGCTTTACCACCCCACAGTTCAATACAGAAAAACATTCTTTAAAGTTCTTAAGTAGGTGTAGGAGAAAACTTAGGATGCCAGATTCTTAATACTAACAGTTGTCTCAACATTAGTGAAACTAAAACAAAAGATCTATTAATTTGGAGATAAGGTTCATCTGTACAAACCTAATGCAAAATTATTTCTCCCATATACTCCTCACTTAATACATTATTTTAATCTAGGATCATGTGCACAAACTCAAACTTCAACAATTAGTTAAGGGGGCTGAGATTGTAGCTCAGTTGTAGAACACTTGCCTCACATGTGTGAGGCACTGGGTTCAATTCCCAGCACCACATAAAAATAAATTAATAAAATAAAGGTCCATCAACAATTTTTAAAATATTTAAAATAAATATTTTAAAAAGTTAATTTTGAAAATTAACATATACTGGAAAAGTATTAATAAAAGCTGACTTAAAATCCAGAAAATTGAAGGTTCTGTTCTAGAATCTCCTCTCCTTAACAAGGACTCCTGGTCGGTTCTAAGCTTTGGAGAAAATGTCAAGCTGTTCTATGTAGCTTGTGTAAACTAAAGAAGCTTTCTTTAAAGCTGGCATTTACAGTCTGGCATTGCTATCTAATTTGGTTGCAATTGAAAGTGAAGTGAGTCTTCTAACAAATGGAGCTGTGATGTTCACCAGAAAACCCATGCTACATGAGAACTGGGGTTGCAGAGAGTAAGCTGTTTCCTCCTGATCACTTAATACTTGCTTTTAAAAAAGAGGCTCCTGTCTGTAAAAGCGTGTTGGACACGCCTGACATGCAGGAGCGGACACTGCTGCGGGGTCAATCTGAAGCCCTAACTAGTTTCCTCCAGTTCTCTCCCCAGCCGTCCTCTGGCATCTGGTCATTTCAGGAGGAGAAAATGGATGGAAACGGGGAGTGCAGTTCTCCACCAGCTCCGCGTCCTGGGGCTTCCCACGCAGGCCTCGAGGCGTCCGCTACAGCCAGAGGGCCACCTGGGCACAGCCTCCGCCGGCGCGTCGCAACCGCCCGCAAGCTGAGCGACACTCGCGGCGCCCGACGTCAAGGTCCCCGTGCTCGGAGGTCTGCTGGACCCCGACAGGCTCAGCGCTGCAGGTCCGAGGGCTGCCCGGACTCCTAGGGGTCCCTCGGGTGCGCCGCTCCCGGAAGCCGAGACTCCGAGGCGGCCCCGCCGGCACAACTGCTGCAAAATGTCCGCAGCGACCACGCCGGCAGCCTCCGTCCCCCACCGGGGACTCGTGCGCCTCCTCGCCGCGGCCCCTCACCCCCGCCCAGCCGCCTGCCCTCCGGGACCCAGGAAGTAGGGTCCGGGCCGCGGCAGCAGGCGCTGGCCCACGCGGGGAGCTGGCACAGCTCAGGGCGCGGGGCACCCGCACGGCTCCCCAGCCCCGCCCTCCGGCCCCGCGCCGCGCACCTCCCTCGCCCCGCCCCCAGGCGCCCGGCGGCCAATCCCAGCGCCGCGCACGTGACGAGCGCTGCCTGCGATGACCTCATCCCTGGTGTGGGATGACGTCAAATTCAAGATGGATGGAATCACAGCGGCAGCGGCGGCTGCGGCGCGCGCGAGCCGAGTGTGAGCGGAAGGGGGCCTGGCGTCTGCCTCGGGGTTGAAGAGCGGTGAGTAACGGTCACGCCTCTCGCCCCGGAGAATCGCGGGGCCCCGTGGGGGGCTACTGCCTCCCCGCAAAGCGCGGCCTTTCCTGACGTAACTCTGAGGTGATTTCTCTCCCCTTTTTCCTCCGCCAGCGGGTTGCGGGCTTCGGGCGCTTCTGCGCGTGCGCTGGGCCGCGGCGCTCACTGAGCATGCCCGGGCTCCCACGTAGGCGATTGTGCCTTCACACCGCGCATGCTCCATGCCCGCACCTGGCCTCGCCCTCGCCACCGCGCATGCGCGGCCCCTCGCCGGCCGCCCCCTTGGTCCGGGCCGGGCTGTCGGCGGCCGCGGCCCCGCGGTGGCGGAGCGCGCGCCCCTCACGCGGAGCCGTTGGGACACCCTACGGGCTGGGCGCGCGCCCCGGTTCTGAGCAGCTCAGGCTTGGCGGGGCGGTGGGAGTGGGGGCGGTGGTGGGACCCGGCACCTGCCACGCCGGGAGCGTGACAGCCCCGGGTCCAGGTCAACCCTTTAGCCCTGCGCCCCCAGCGGACGCCGGCGCCTCGCGACGCCGTCCTGCTCGTCCAGAGACCCCAGGACCTGGTCCGGGGCTTTCCGCGGCTCCCGGGACCCCCGCCTGGCCTTGCTCGGCACCCAGGCAGCGTCCTCCGGAGACGTTCCGTGCCGGTCTGCAGGGTCCGCCGTGGGGCCGCGCACTGCCAGTCCCCAGGTCCCTGGCTGCCGAGCGGCGCTGGAGCAGCGCGCCTGGAGCGGGCAGACTGGTTGGCGGCCGGCTTGCCGCTGGCAGAGACCTCGTGCTCGAGCTCCCCAGCTCTGCACCTCTGCATCCGAGGGCATCTGTTACAGCATAGTCCAGTGATTGTTCACCAGCATGACCCTGAGTCACGAGTTACCGAGTTTGTGTCATGTTCCTGGCACCTTGAGGGTTAATCCATTTTAGAAAGATTTATCATTGAAAATTATTTTAAAAAAACGATTCCCCCTGAAGGAGTAAATCCCACCTCCACCTTTGATGACTAGTAGTCATTAAGTTTGACTTTGCCCCTAAATACTGCTGTTAAAGAGAAAGTTGAAATTTGAGGCATTGGTTTACTTAAAAGTAAGTTTCTGTTTAATTAATTATTCCTTTTGACACCATTTATTGAAAGTATAGAGTACTTTATTCTGTGGAAATAAAAGCTGAAGAAAGTATAAGCCTTCCCCTGAGAAATTTACAGGATTAAATCGCAAGGACTATTACACAGATACACTACTAAGGGAAAACTAAAAATAAGGAATGAGGGACTAAGTTGTTACAGAAGCCCCTGGACTAGAAGGAAGTAACTGAGGGGTTGAAGGGCTAGGTTCACAGGTGTCAAGTGATTGGCCAAAGGGTAAAGGAAGGAGAAGAGGTCCCTGGCAGAGGACAGCCCCTGGCCAGCAACGACCAAGCTCAGCAGGGAATGTGTGGGGGACAAGCAGGTGTGAGGGTGACCAAGCTCAGCAGGGAATGTGTGGGGGACAAGCAGGTGTGAGGGTTACAGGTGCTGAGCTGGATCTGTTGGGTTGGTACCAACAGGCTGGAGTGCAAAAAAGTCTGAGCAGACATAAAAGATGTGGGAGTCATTGTCCACACGATCCCAGAGAAAACACAGAAAATGTCTGGTACTGGGCTCTGTAACAAAGGTTGGAGAAGTAGAGGAGAGCAAGTCTGGGTCTTGAGCCTTGAGTCCAGTGAGTTCTGTTTCTGTACAGTACACAGATGAAAACAAGAGCTCTTCCTTTCAGAAATTTCCTGAGGAAATAGATACAAGCAGATCCTCTGAAATAGTTAGGAATTATTGCAGAGGGATCTAATATTGTGGTAGTTGAAATGACTGATCTGCTGGCTGGGGCAAATTGTGGAAGCTTTATAGAGATAGTAACGTTTCAGCTGAATCTTTCTGTAGACAGTAGCCAGGTACAAGAGAGGCAGGAAAGCTCTTTTTAGGAGCCAGAAACTGGGTATGCAGGTTTGTAGGGTAGATGGTGTGGAGAGTCCAGTAAGGATGCAGATGTGAGTTGAGAGTGTGAAGAATTTGCATGCCAGTCTATATTTTCGATTTTTCTACAGAAAGTAACCGAAAATAATATTCCAAAGCAGCTTTACTTAAGAAAAACAAAAAGTATTATTACCTTTCCTGTATTTCATTGGAGTAGAGTTCACAAGAATCAATATATAGTTATTGCTGAGCAGGATAGCATGTCTGGCATTATCAGTTCTATGTTGGAAATTGGCAAGTCCATGAGTAAGCACTACACAAATGATCTCCACCATGTAAATGATGAAGACATTGAAAGGAGGAGTTTGCTTATTGTAAGCCAGAGTTGTTGATGAAAGTGTATTAGTTTGCTTGAGCTGCTGTAATAAAGACTGCAGACCATGCAGCTTAAACACAGTTAAAATTTTCTCAAAATTACAGAGGTTGGATGACTGAGATCAAGGTGTGTATAGGGCTGGTTTCTCTCTGGCTTGCAGACAGCCTCTAATGCCTGAATCCTTACAGGTTCATTCCTCCATGTGTGTCTGTGTCCTGATCTCTTTAAAGGACACCAATTATAGTGGATTAGGGCATATTGTAACTTATTTACTTCTGTAAAGACCTCATCTTCAAATATGATTGCTTTCTGAGGTGCTAGGGGTTAGGATTTTAACATGTGAGGGCCTGGCCACAATTCAGTTCTAACCGAAGGCTTCCTAGAGGACTTGGAACTTGACATGAGTTGGGGAGGGGCTAAACACCGCCTGGGAAGCTTCAGATTGGGTAAAAGAAGCAATACAATGTACAGGTTGTGTCTCGAGAGTATTGGAAGCAGAAAGTTATGATGAGATAGCTAAGGGGAAGAATTTTAAAAATAGTTTGAAAGCAGATTTTTATAGTGCCTTGGGATCCATGTTTTATAAAATCTTCATTTTAATCTAATGAGGAAACATTGCTTTTATTATTTGTTTCTAACCAGGACAGAGGCTACCTGTGTTCACAGTGGTACTAGGTCTCAACTAAATTTTTGTGTGGCACTTCCTGAGATCTGCTGCGCCCCTAGGCATTGCACTCATATCACACTGTGTTTTTCCATCAGGGCGCTTAGCACATCAGAAGTTTGTCTTATTTGTTTGTTTCCTAATTCATCATCTAATTTACCTCCCTGGATCGAAGGGGCTCTTGTTTATTTTGAGAACCCCTGTATTTCAGATACATGCAACCAAGCCTTGCACATAAAAGAAGTTTAGTAATAAGCTCAGTTAATAATAGTGATACCTAGTGTATATGTTGTATATCAATGCTTGTTTTAGGAAGCTCAATCTAGCAGCAGCATTATAAAGCATGGGTTTGGAAGGCATGACAGGAAAAGTGAGTACCACGTGGAAATATATTAGTTAGGGTTCTTTAATAACCAGAACAGAAACTAACTGGCTGACTTGAATTGAAAAAGGAATTTATTGTAAAGATACAAAGTTGCTCTTGGGGTTGAAGGAGAAGCTTAAAAAAAAAAAAAAAAAAAAAAAAAACCAAAACCTTGGGCCAGGAAGGTCAAAGCAAACTAATTCCAGGAATTCTGAATCAGGCACTAGTGGGTTGCATTTTCAGGCTCCTGCTGAGATAAATCAGCTTCATTCATCTGTAGGCTTGTCATTCTTCTCAGGACCCATGTTCTAGGGAGAAAGTTTCTAATTGGCCTTGGCTTTGGGGTGTGTGTCTGCAACCATCAGACTGTGCTCATGGGACAAGTGTTCTTCCAAAGCAGAAATTAAGGGGCTGTTCACTGCTGGATGGTCAGAACAGACCAACTAACTGCCTATGATCAGAGGCCACCCTGGTGTGGTGCAGTTAAGACCTGAACTGCACTGGGAAATCATTCTGCTGGTGGTGACAGAGATTATGTATGCTTGAATCAAATTCAAACCCGAGAGAAGAGACAGACATTCTGAAAATGTGATGGAGTGGAGTACAAGGTAGTAACCTGACCCTCTGGAAGGATCGGATAAGCTAGTCTAGCATTGAAATCTGAGGAGCTTTAGGTGTTTTCTGGATGTCTGCATTGTCAACAAGTGAGTGATAATGAGAATGAACTTCAGTGCCAGCTTCCTGTTACCATAGAATAGTAAAATCAAATGAAGAGAGTTAGGCTAAATCCAGCAGTGAGGGTTTGCACGTGAACTGTGTGTTTTATTTCAAAGTCAGTAGATGCACTGGGTGTTTGCCTGAGCTACATGCATTTCCCCTCTAGTATCATAATTAGGATTATTTAAGCAATCTCCAACATTCCAAAGGATCATGGTTCCCAGAATTCCATTTTAAGTCAATGTTTGTGGTGTTAAAAGACATTTTCCTTTAGAACTGTTAGTAAGAGTTCTGGGCCGCCACGATAATTTATAATGCTCCTTAGCTGTGATACCAGCCTGAATTTTAGTCTCTGAAACTTGAAAAAAGGTGGGATTATTTTGATTCTTTTTGATCTCCCTCTTCCCCCCTCACTTAACCTCCTAGTTTTGTACTTGGTGCCTGGCTGTGCTTCACTTTCTTCTGCTTCTGTCCCCAGAATGCTCTGCCTACCTTACCTTTGTCCCCTCAAAAATCTTCATTCCTTGCAGCTGTTCTGACATTGGTATAAGGAAGAAAATGATTGCATTGAATTAATTTACTTTAAGATATGGGTGCCCAGACTTCCTTAGCATTTAGTATACTGAAGGACTTGGGGATCCAGCAATGAAGGGCTTTGTGGCCATTCTAGGGAACCGGAACTTGAGGCCAGGCAAGCTTTTGAGATCCCTGTGTTTTTGGTGTTTGTGGTAGAAATGTGGAGAATAGAACCTTTGGTGTTACTGTAACTGGCAAGGGACTATGAGTCCTAGTCCTTCTCTGATGTTTCTGCTAATGACTCATCCACTGCTTGCCCCCTAGCCACAATAATAGCTTCCTGAAATCCCATTGCTGTTATACTCTTGGAATTCTTTATCACACTGTTGTCTGTTTAACCACAGGAATGGGAGCACCTGGAGAGCCAGAAGCTGGCCAGTTTGCTCACCTCCCATTACCAGCACCTCTGTGACATGCAGTGTGGAGCAGGCCCTCAAAACATAGAGGGGAGAGGAGAGAAAGATGTGTACTTGTAGATGCGACATGTTCTACAGACCAGGGCTTCATACATGTGTTGCTTTGTTTGTACCTTGCAGAAGTTCCATGTGGTAAAGGTAGTGCTCACCCCGTTTAATAGGAAACTAGATCTCAGAGAGGTCCAAATGGTCTTTAGAAGGTCATCCACCTAATAGGTGGTGAGTAACTATGGGAAAGGCTTTTCCACAGAACTGTCATGCCTCCCATGAACTGTTGACCATAAAGATGCTCTCATCTTGGACTTTCTAGAAAAAACATAAAATAGAAGTGGTTTAGGGGCTGGGGATATAGCTCAGTTGGTAGAGTGCTTGCCTTGCATGCACAAGGCCCTGGGTTCAATCCCCAGTATCCCCCCCACACACCCAAAATAGAAGTGGTTCAGGCAGAGTTTGGGAAAATATTTGTGGGTGAGGATCCCAAATGGTCAATGAATCTGGTTTTCTGGGAGGGTTCCTTGCAGCTTTTTTGCTGCTTATAAGCAGGCCTTTTCTTCCACCTATCACCCCCTTTTAAGAGCTCCCAGGCTTTCCAGCATGGCTGAAATGATGGAGCCTACATGTTGAGTTAATAGAGATGAGCAGTGGAGAGGGAGTGGGCTGTGGACACCAGAGGCATCCTGCATTTTTATGTGAGATACATGGTCTTTGGTAGGTCAGATTTCCTGTTCATTCATAAATAAAACATTCAGGAGAACTGGAGTCTGGTGTGCCAGCATATTTACTGTTTCTGGATCAGAAAAGTGCATCAAGGAAGAAGTATCCTCACCAACAAAGCTGGCCTCTTCTGAGGGCCAAATAGGAGAGAAATGAGTTTTGAGAATTCAGTCTGCACTTCCACCAGCCACAGAGAAGTTTGTCAGATCATCTCATGATGCTCAATGATTATAGTTTCCCTTTTTGCCTACGTTCTCAATGAAGCTTTTTATATTTCACTTAAGTTGTTAAACTCAATAAATAGATAATACCTACTGTGGTTAAAACACAAAAATCCAGAATGTTAATCGTCTAAAAGCAAGGGCCTTAATTTAAGGTGAGGAAGCACCATAAGCTCCCCTGCACCCCCCCCCCCGCCCCTCAGCTTCCGTCTTCTTTTCCAGCCTCATAATCTCCTGCCCCACATGTACCCTTCACTCTAGCCAAAAGAATCCATTGCAGCTCCAGGGCTCTGTCTTGTCTCTTGATGTTGCACATGTCTCTTAAAATGCCCTTCACCTTTCCTGCCTGTCTCCTCACCATGTTCCCTGATTCCTTTCCTGACGGTCCTCTCACCTGTTTCCGGTGGCCACAGCCTGTACTGGGTCCCTTCTTCTGCCACCTGCATACTGGACTGCGTTGATCGGTTGCCTTGTCCTATTGCTATGCAAGACTTAAAGTTCCAGAAGGCAAGCTGTGTATGATAGGTTGACAACCTCCATGTTTAATAGGATTCTAGCATATTCTGGGTGGATGCCCAGCCACCAGAAACATATACTGTAATGATTAGAACCCATACTCTGGAACCAGACTCCCAGCTCCACTACTGGTAACCATAGGCAAATTTTTGACTTCCAGTGTCTGTTTCCCCACTTGCAAATAGGGCCGTGACTATCTAGCTCAGAAGATGATGTGAGAATTAAAAGGAAACTATAGAGACAGTATGGTAGAGTGTTAAGAACTCAGCCTCTGAAGCCTGCTCTGCTGCTGCTTATTTGTGTGGTATTGAGTAAGTTACTTGACCTTATATGCCTCAGTTTCCTTATCTGTAAAATGGGAATAATAGTAGTACTTATCTCCTAGAGTTACATAAACAGTGAATTATTGTATGAAAGATGTTTACTTTCATGTATGTGGAAGAGTAAGCACACACAAGTATTAGCTATTTTTAAGCATGTAGTGAGGGTTTGAGTGAGTATAATGGAAAATAAATATTGTGATGTTACTCAGTGTGTCAGGAACTTGGACATCCGTAGCTCCTTCATAAGCAGACAGTCTCATTGATGACTCTAAATGGAGGTTACAGTCAAGTGAATACTTTCACACCCCAAATAATTTTCAGGACAGAGAATATTTATTTTATAGCTTAATTCTTACTTTATTATTGTTCCCTAATTCTAAGATGTTTTTGTTCAAAGAAGATAGAAGCCTTTGGTTCAAGAGATTGGAAGTAGTTACTTAGAGCAAAAACAGGGACTATGAAGAAAGGATAAAGAAAGAAATCTTTCTAAACAGTGAACAGCAAGAAGAATATTGCTGTCTGGCAGTAGAGTGCATGTGATAAATGGAATAGCATCGTTTGACTTCCAAGACACAACAGTCTCTGCTGACTTTACATACCTCCTTAACCTGTGCCTGTGGATGCAAGTTCTCTTGGCGTCTTGGTTTGGATTCACCCAAAAGCAAACCTTGATATAAAGGTTTAACATAGAAGTTTATATGGGAAATTATTCCAGAAAGCATAAGAAAGGGTTAGAGCCAGCTGTGGTGGCATACACCTGTAATCCCAGCTGCTCAGGAGGCTGAGGCAGAAGGATCATGAGTTCAAAGCCAGCCTAGCCTCAGTGATTTAGTGAGGCCCTGTCTCAAAAAGGGGCTGGGAATGTGTCTCAGTGACTCAGTGGTTAAGCACCCCTGGGTTAAACCCTTGTCCCAAAAATGAGGGTGGGGGTTAGAGAAGGATCTTCAGAAGAGATGTATGGGGGCTGGGTTATAGCTTAGCGGTAGAGTGCTTGCCTCACACTTGTGAGGTACTGGGTTTGATCCTCAGCAGCACATAAAAAAATAAATAAAGATATTGTATCCATCTTTTAAAAAAAGAGAGATGTATTGATGGACACATTGTCATACTCATAAAGTGTATCAGAGCTGAATTCCTTTAAAAAAAAAATCTGAACTCCTGATTTCTCTGTCAAACCCCATGTCAACTAAGGACATCCTAACTCCTTCCCTTCTGCATTCCTACAGTCATTCTGTTAGCAATCCTAATGGCGTTGCCTTAACCTCCACTGCCACTACCTGGTCCAGGCCACCTGGATCATGGCAGCAGACTCCTCATCAGCTCCAGTTTCCACTTGTGTCCTGTGCTCTGTGGTTTATTCTCCATGCCATAGCCAGGGCTATTATTTTTTGTTTTTTTGGTAGAGAATAAAAAGTTTGAGAGCTCACTGAAAGCCACCTTCATTCCTCTGGGCTTCAGGTAAGGCAGAATATCATGGCGGAAGAGTGTAGTGGAGGGAAGCAGCTCACGTGAAGATCAAGAAGCAGAGGGAAAGACTTTACTCACCATATACAAAATATATACACCAAAGCCATGCCCCGAATGCCCACCTGCTGCAGCCACACCCTACCACCTTCAGCTACCACTCAGTTGATTTCTGTCAGGGGATTAATTCACTGATTGGGTTAAGACTCTCCACCCAGTCATTTCTCCTCTGAACCTTCTTGCATTGTCTCACATATCAGCTTTTGGAGACACCTCACATCCAAACCATAACATGGCCCCCAAAAGCTCACAATCATCTCACAATGCAAAATACATTTTGTCCATTTCCAAGAGTCACCACAGTCTCTCAGACTAAGGGCAAGCTTGCCCCACAAGCTCCTGTAAAAATCAAAAGCAATTTACAAGTATCCAATATATAAAGGTACAGAGTAAATATTTCCATTCACAAAATTTGGGGCTGAGAAAGGGATAGGACCAAAGCCAGACTGAAATGCAGCTGGGCAAGCAAGTCCTATAGCGCCACATCCAGCATCTGTGGCATATGGCATCGTGATGTTCTTTCCAAAGGGCTTGTATAGCTCTGCCCGTGTGACCATGTTGGTTGCAGCCCAAGTGGCCTTTCTGTTGGCTTGTCTCTTCAATACCTGCAGTTTTCCTACAACGATGTCCCTCATTACTGGTATTCTTAATCTCGGGGGTCTCCACTGCAACTTTGGCTTCCTCCTCAAATCTCCACACATCACTCTCAGAGGCTGCCTGCAGAGACTCAAACCCTGCTGCACTTTTCCAGGCCTCAAAGCTTAACTGAAATTTTGGTGGAAGCTTCCATGACCCCCTAATTCCAGCACCCTGCAATCCTGCAAATCCAGCACCACGTGGTTGATGCCATGGTCTTCTGCCATCTTGAGCAGTAGCCAAGCCTCCAGGGACTCTGGCTGCAGCAGTCTTCTTGTACAAGAATAGAGTAAGTAAGCTACCCAGGCCCTCTTACTGGGTAGCTTACTTACTGAGGGCCTGGGTAGCTGAAAAATCTTCCTAGGCCCCCTTGTACAAGAAAGATATTCCACTGGTCTCAAGAGAATTTTTCCTTTTGCTTCCTTGAGTCTGAGATGGATATGATCTTGCCAATTCCTGAGATACTCTTGAGCCATCTTGCTTATCGTTTCTGGGCAAAGCCTTTAGCATTTTAGTGGTGGTAATGTCCTTAACAACTGCAGCTTTCTTGGCACCAGTTTTATTCCCACCTTTCAAGTCCAGGTTTTTCAAGTCTTTCTGCTCCACTTTCTGCTATTATCACAGTAAATTTGGCTAAAAGCCACCAGCAATATCCATGCCACCACCTAAATGTTATGCAGCCTAGACATTTCTTTTGCCAGATTAAGAAGTCTGTGGCTTTTAAAATCAGCCTCACAGAAAGTCTCAGGACACAGGTAAAATGCAGACAACTTCTCAGCCAGAACATAATATGAAGGGCCTCTAGTCCATTTACCAACAGTGTCCTCCTTTTCCTCTTAAACTCTCTTGAGCCCTGTCTTCACTGACCACGGTCCTATTAGCATTCTAGTCTTCTGAGCTCCCACCAGAATCAGCCAGTAAGCTTAAACAACCTAAAGCATTTCCAGCTTGCGCTACTAAACATCTCAAATTCCTCCTACCAATTCCAAAAAAGCTTAAAAAAATTCTGAACCACATGGTCAGGTTAGACACAGCAACGACCCCATTCCTGGTACCAATTTGTGTTTTATTCATTTTTCTTTTTTCTTTTTTTTTGCTGCTGTGACTAAAATTGTAGAGGGTAAAAGTTTATTTGAGAGCTCATAGTTTCAGAGGTCTCAGTCCATAGAAGGCCGTCCATTTCTTAGGGCTTGAGGTGTGATAGAACATCATGGCAGAAGAGTGTGGTGGAGGGAAGTGACTCGCAGGATGATCAGAAAGCAGAGAGCAGCTATTACGGTTCTGACTAAAACAATTCAAGCTTTGTCATTTATTTGCTCAGTCTTCCAATGGGTATGTTTCTCATTGTGAAGTTTCCCCAGCAGCCCACTCAGCCCTATGTGTCAGTCTGTCTCCTTCGTGCTTCTGGGATGTCCCCATCCTTGGCTGTCTGGCTCTTTTGCTCCAGCCCTCCCTTACGTTGCTTCCCTCTGCTGTGATGGCTTCCTTCCATATATTCAGGCTTATCCCTCATTCCTCAAGTTTTCTCAGGTGCCATTTTGTTGAATGAGTGAGTGGCATGAGAGGTTTCTGGTACCATTTATAGTGTGTTGTAGGTGCTAAATAAGTGATAGCAATTCCTTGACTCTCAAAATAGCATTGTGCAAGCTGGGCACTGTATCCCTGCGGCCCAGGAGACTGAGACAGGAGGATCGCGAGTTCAAAGCCAGCCTCCACAATGGCAAGGGTCTTAGGAACTCAGTGAGACCCTGTCTCTAAATAAAATACAAAATAGGGCTGGGGATGTGGTTCAGTGGTTGAGTGCCCCAGAGTTCAATCCCTGATACAAAAAAACAAAAACAAACAAAAAAAAAACATTGTGCAGAAGTAGCTATTTATTGTCCCTATTATTGTCCCTATTTTATAGTGGCAAAAACTGAGAGGTTAGCTAGCTCAAAACAGTGTCGAGCTTTCTTGATTGTCATCCAAGGGAAGGAATGTATTTCACATTTCAGCCTAACACAGGGTTACTACAAATTGCCAGTACAAAGCTGAGTCGATACCTGTGACATTATAAGCTTCTTTTTCTTCTGACCTTTGTAAAAGATGAGGTTTCTTTATACAAATAGTTGTGTGGTTCTTAAAGTGAGGCAGAAAATTAAAATGTCTGAAAAGGAAGGGAAGGTACCTGTCAAACAGTCACAAGTAGAAGAATGGAGTTTTACCATGACTATGAAATGACAGCAGCATGGAGGGAAGGGAAATCTGTACTCTGCCCCAGGACTGGTTTGTGGCCCAGCTGAAGTCATCCATCCTGGAAGCACAGCCTTACCTCTGAGTCAGCATTGTGCCAAGGAGTGAAAGTAGGAGTGAGAAGTTGTGTGTGGCAACTCACAGGCTGCTCTCTGCTGGCACTACAGAACCTGGGCCTGGGTTGACCAGCCAAGGCTGGCCCCCTGGAGCCAGGAGAGAACCTGTAGAGGTGCTGGGGCTGAGTGTGGTTCATCTGCAGAGTGCTCTCTCCAGAATGATGAGACTGTCACAAAGTTCTTAATTACTTTGGATCCATTCTGGTAGTAAAAGTAAATGTAGTGAGTGTGTGTGTGTGTGTGTGTGTGTGTGTGTGTGTGTGTGTGTGTTTATACTTATTTTATTTTTGGTGGTGCTGGGGATCAAGCCCAAAGCCTTGTGCATGCTGAGCAGACACTCTGCCACTGAGCTATATCTCAGTCTCATAACAATATCTCAAAGAGAAAATGACATTATAAAACCAAAGAGATGAAGTGTTATGAAATTCACATGAAGACTCGTGGGGAGCCCAGCATTGCCTCTGTAAGAATGCCTCTGTCTACGTTGAGAGCACGAGAGAGTTAATCTGGACCCTTTTCTTTGATACTGAGTTAAGTACCTATTTATCCTGCAATTCTTGAAAGTGAAGTGCATTAGTTGAGTACTTATTATGTTTTAGATGCTGGCTCCTGTCATCTTTGCCACGTCCTTCAAGAGGAGGCAGCTTGACTCCTACTTCACACAAGGCATCCAGCAGATATGCCTGAGGACATTGGCTCACAGGGAGGAGCTGGCACCCAGAGCTCACACTCACCCACCACACTCATCCACTTTTAGATTTGAAGAGAAATCCAGTGTGAAACCTCAGTTCAAATCCCTTAATTAAGTTCAGAATCAGACTAAAGTTTTCTTTTTTCCTTTTAAGATTTTTTTTTTAGTTTAGATGGACACAATACCTTTATCTTATTTATTTATTTATTTTTATGTGGTGCTGAGGATTGAACCCAGTGTCTCATAAATGTGAGGCAAGCGCTCAATCACTGAGCCACAATCCCAGCCCCAGGCTGAAGTTTTCTTGATGGTACTGTTGAAAATGCCATTTGGTTAGAATAGTATTCAAGAGATTTCAAAGTAATTTGTGTTTAAAAAAAAAAAAAAAAAGTTCCTAATCTTTAATGCTTCTAACCTTTGTTAAACACTTTGGTTTACTGCTAATTAGCCAAGATTTTTCTCTTTCCAAATCGTTACCCTTTTAAAAGTCTGACAACACCTGTACTTTGCAACCCATTGGTACTATTCCCATTATATACAATATACAATAATAAAATTGATTTAAAATTATAGACTTCAGAGGTTTTAGTCATTCATCCTTATTCTCCAAATTAATGAATAAAACCAAGCATCAGCTGAATGAGGATCCTGAGTAATAAACTTTAATTTTCAAGTATCACTTCCATATATACCTACCAAGTTTTAGCAGTCTTTGTCTGAAGTATAGTCTTGAGTTCCTAAAATTCTCCAGTTGTAATGATTGATGATCTTTCTCGACCAGGAAACAGTGTTTTATATTTTTACTGTTATTTAAGTAAAGTTATTCAGAAAGCTTCTGTCAGCCCACTCTGCTGAACACTGGCGCCTGCGGAAAGACAGCTGGCTCTACCTGCCCTGGTAAGTCTTTGACCACAGTTTTGGAGATAATTCTACTTTCTGTTTTTCAGAGAAGCCCGAGCGATGGAGGGGTTGCTGCACTACATTAACCCAGCGCATGCCATCTCTTTGCTCAGCGCTCTCAACGAAGAGCGCCTCAAGGGGCAGCTGTGTGATGTGCTCCTGATTGTCGGAGACCAGAAGTTCCGAGCTCATAAGAATGTCTTGGCTGCCAGCAGTGAGTACTTTCAGAGTTTATTCACAAATAAGGAAAATGAGTCGCAGACTGTCTTTCAGCTGGACTTCTGCGAACCAGACGCCTTTGACAATGTGCTGAACTACATCTATTCCTCGTCCCTGTTTGTGGAAAAGAGCAGCCTTGCCGCTGTGCAGGAGCTGGGCTACAGCCTGGGGATCTCCTTCCTGACCAACATTGTCTCCAAAGCCCCACAGGCCCCCTTCCCAGCCTGTCCCACTAGAAAAAGAGTGTCCATAGAGGATGAAGAGACCAGTTCTCAAAAGAGAAGTGTCATCGTGTGTCAGAGTAGAAGTGAAACACAAGGGAAAGCTGCTGGTCAGAATCCACCTGATCTGAGCCATGCTTCCCGGCCCTCACCAAGTATTGCAGCCAAGACCAGTACCAATAAACCGGCTCCTAAGCCAACAGAACCACTTCACAATCTGTCATTAACTGAAAAGAGCTGGCCAAAAGAGAGTAATGCGGGGTTTGCAAAGTCTCTTGAGCATTCTGGGTCTTTGGATGACCCCAGTAAAAGCACCTTGGTGAAGAGGAATGCAGTGCTGCCCTCGAAGCCTCTGCAGGACAGAGACACCGTGGACGATAAGCCAGGGGTGAGTGGTCAGCTTCCCAAGGGAAGAGCTATAGAGCTGGCCTTGACAAGACCACGGCCACCTGTTTTGTCTCTCCGCAGCTCATCAGAGACTCCCTATCTCTTAAAAGAAAGTAACAAAGGAAGTGGTCAAGGTGAAGATAGGAACTTGTTGTACTACTCCAAGTTAGGCTTAGTAGTCCCGTCCAGTGGGTCTGGTTCTGGAAACCAAAGCATTGACAGAAGTGGCCCACTTGTTAAGAGCCTCCTCAGACGGTCATTGTCAATGGATAGCCAGGTTCCTGTCTACTCACCCTCCATAGATTTGAAATCTTCCCAGGGATCATCTGCAGTGTCCAGTGATGCACCAGGAAATGTGTTTTGTGCTTTATCGCAAAAATCATCTTTAAAAGATTGTAGTGAAAAAACAACCCTGGATGACAGGCCTCAAGTGCTACAACCACATCGCCTCAGGTCCTTCAGTGCTTCTCAGTCCACTGACAGGGAGGGGGCCTCCCCGGTGACTGAGGTGCGCATTAAGACTGAGCCCAGCAGCCCACTGTCAGACCCTTCAGACATCATCCGCGTTACAGTGGGAGATGCAGCAGCAGCCACGAGAGACCTGCCTCTGAAAACAGAAGATGACCAAAAGGACATGAGCAGGCTTCCAGCAAAGAGGAGGTTCCAGGCAGACAGAAGGTCACCCTTCAAGAAGGCAAAGGCAGACGAGCAGGGGCCTCTTGCATCAGAAGATAACTGTGAGGACAGCACAAACCCTCCCCTGGACAGAGATTTCCCAGATTCTGACTTGAACAAAGATGAATTTGGTGAGTTGGAGGGGACAAGACCAAACAAAAAATTTAAATGCAAACATTGCCTTAAGATCTTTAGATCAACAGCAGGTCTTCACCGCCATGTTAACATGTACCATAACCCAGAGAAGCCCTACGCTTGTGACATCTGTCACAAGAGGTTTCACACCAACTTCAAAGTGTGGACACACTGTCAGACCCAACACGGCATAGTGAAGAACCCATCACCAGCCTCTAGTTCCCACGCAGTTTTGGATGAGAAATTCCAAAGAAAGCTGATTGACATAGTGAGAGAGAGGGAGATTAAGAAGGCCCTGATCATTAAGCTGAGGCGCAGCAAGCCTGGCTTTCAGGGACAGAGTAGCTCCCCAGCACAGCAAGTCATCAAGAGGAACTTGCGCTCTCGAGCCAAAGGAGCTTACATTTGTACTTACTGTGGAAAGGCGTACCGTTTTCTCTCTCAGTTTAAGCAGCACATAAAAATGCACCCCGGAGAAAGACCCCTCGGAGTAAATAAAGTTGCTAAGCCAAAAGAGCATGCTCCTCTAGCAAGCGCAGTAGAGAGCAAAGAGGTTTACCCGTGCCGCCTCTGTAATGCTAAGCTCTCTTCTCTTCTAGAGCAAGGCAACCACGAGCGCCTATGCCGGAACGCCACCGTTTGCCCTTACTGCAGCCTCAGGTTCTTCTCGCCCGCGCTGAAGCAGGAGCATGAGGACAGGTGTGAGTATAAGAAGCTGACCTGCCTCGAGTGCATGCGCACCTTCAAGTCCTCCTTCAGCATCTGGCGGCACCAGGTGGAAGTGCACAACCAGAACAGCATGGCCCCCACTGAGAATGTCTCCCCGCCAGCTCTGGAGCACAATGGTGAAGTAACAGCTGCTTCTAGGCCCCAGCCCCAGCCGGAGCCTAATAAGGTAAATCACATCACTACACCAAAAGACGATAATGCGTTCAGTGACTCTTCAGAGCAAGTGAACTTTGACTCAGAGGATTCCTCCTGTCTCCCTGAAGACCTTAGTCTTTCCAAACAACTGAAAATCCAGGTCAAAGAGGAGCCTGTGGAGGAGGCTGAGGAGGAGGTGCCCGAGGCCAGCGCAGCCCCTAAGGAAGCAGGCCCCAGCAAGGAGGCCAGCGTGTGGCCCTGTGAGAAGTGTGGGAAGGTGTTCCCAGCCCACAAGCAGCTGGAGCGGCACCAGGAACTGCTGTGCTCAGTGAAGCCCTTTATCTGCCACGTGTGCCACAAAGCCTTTCGCACCAATTTCCGGCTCTGGAGTCACTTCCAGTCCCACATGTCTCAGGCCACAGAAGAGACGGCACATAAAGAGGCAGAGGTATGCCCCGTCCCCACAAACTCCCCCTCGCCACCGCCTCTGCCACCACCGCCACCCCTGCCTAAGATCCAGCCTCTGGAACCTGACAGCCCCACTAGCCTGCCTGAAAACCCCACTCTGGCCACAGAGAAACTGTTTGCACCCCAGGAGTCGGACACTCTTTTCTACCATGCCCCGCCCCTTTCAGCAATCACATTTAAAAGACAATTTATGTGTAAGCTCTGCCACAGGACATTCAAAACAGCCTTCAGTCTCTGGAGTCACGAACAGACACACAATTGAGAGACCCACACTTCCCCGATATGAAATGGGAGGCCCCTCAATTGTGAACTGTCCTAAGAAACAAAATATTTTTAAAAAAATAATAATAAAGGTTGGAAATTGTTATGCTTGAATTTAAGTTTGGGATAAACTGACATTATTTAGAAATGTCCTAACTCAACTTCAGAAATAAACTCTAAAATATTGTGGTTCCAGACCTCACAGCAACAATGGGGTTTGATTTCGTTACTGTTGAAATTGGATTAATCTTGATGGATTGCACAATCCTCGTTCCAAGGTGTCAGTATAATCATTTAATTGAGGTTTTTGGTTTTTTACTGATTTGTGATTAGTGGAATGCTGTCAGAGTATTCCTTCTTCTGATTATTTTAGACACCTGAGTTCTAGTTAAATTTTAGCCATGTTCTTAAGGCCAAAATGTATCAGGAAGAAGTGGAGTTGTTGGCAGTATTGGTTTAGATCTTAGACACCTTAGCAATAAAAAATGATAAACCTCAACTTTAACAAGTTATCCTGGCACTTGATAAAAACAAATATTTGGTATTTTGTGGTCATGTAAGAACTTTCTTTTTCTATGAAAATTGTGAGAAATATAAATCAGCAATAGTCACACTTAGATTTTTACAGAATAATGAAAACTTGCTCTCTGCCACTTAGTATATCAAATAACGGTCATGCTCCAAGGAAGACACAGAAATGAAAATACAATTTACAGGAGTCCACACTTTCCAGGAGCTTGAGCTGCAACAGGCGTGTCATAGAGACCTCTGTATCACAGTCTAAATCAGACCTGTGTTGAAAGGACTGTGCATGTTTGGTTTCCTCCAATTTATGTTGTCACAGATTGAAAGTCTGAGTATAATTGGAACAAAATGCAAAGCTGACATGGTACTCATTCTGAATTCAACATTAGTGTGACAGGTAGGTGGGGACAAGTGTGTAGACAGATCCCACCACTAGGAACCAGTACAGCCACTCTACTATGTTCTGAACCATCACTTCCTTCTAGAGACCTCAGCAGAGGAGGAAGCCCCACCTTGTACTTCAGACGTACTTCCCAGGAACAATGTGTATGATACACCTTTCTCCTGCCTCTCTGTCTCTTATGAAGACTTCTGTTAGGATGAGTTGGAGTTTATAGTGGTTAAAATATCAGTAACAGAACCATCTGCTCTAGGCCACTACTTAATAATCAAACATATGTGTCAAAGCACTTATAAAGGGTCCAAAACTGATTTTTTGCTCCTTATTTTGGTAATAGGGTTTGGGCTTTTGTTGTTGTTCTTTTTCTATTTTGTGACAGTTGTAATTAAAAGCCTTTTAGTAAGTGTTATCCAAAGTTCATTCAGGTGTTTCAGAAGGGAAAATTTTTATTTCACTTTTATGGGGAGGGTTACATATATAAAAGAAATATTACTGAAACCACGAAATCCTTTGTAGGTAGTGACACGGATTAAGACTGCAAGTTTATACCTTCTTTTAACCTAGGTATTGTTTCAAATTAGAAAAGTCAACTATGATGACTGAGAAATAGTTTTCAATTTGTGCTCTAATAGAAGAGAACTCCACCTATCAGTCTCATCATCAACATTCCATATCAATAGTGGGGGAGATATTCTTTTTATTGAAACAGTCATTTTTATAAATTACTAATTGACTTTGTATATTATAGAAATTATATATGAAAATTTGCCTTTTATCCTTTCACTTGAAAAAGCTATTAAAAAATCCCCAAATATTTTAGTAGTTATTTCTATTTTGTTCTCAAATTTGATGAAGAAAGGAAAATAAAATTAGGTTGCAGTTACTGATTCTTGCCATCTTTATATTTTCTTGAAGAAATCTATGCATTTTACAGATGAAACTAAAGCATATGACCTTTAATGAAAGAGACATCATGGTGGATTATCGCATATGGAATTCATTCCCTGTTAATGTGGTCATTCTTACTCTGAGCACTAGCTGCCAATTCAGAAGAAGACAATTGCCTACATGACTGTTGGCATATCTGTGATAACTCCACAATACAGAATAATCTTGGCATTGCAGATTCAGTGTCCCAGGACTTGAACCTTTATGCTACATTTTTGAAGATTTTTTAAATAATACTGTTAATCAGTAAAAAAAATATTTTTGATCTCAATATAGGCTCTGCATATCTGTTAGATTTTAAAAATTAACCAGTGTTTTGTCTTGGTCACATTTTTTTGTCTAGGCAAGAAGTATAAGATTTCAAATAAAAATTTGAACCAAAAATCATTTATAATGCAGTTCTGGATTTTCTATTACTTTTTATAATGTACCTTAAAAGCATTAGGCTGAAAGAGTTTATTTTGGTGGTCAGAAACAACAACAAAAAAAATGCTTCCACTCATGTAACTATTTTGAATGTTAAGAAGTAAAATAATGAAAGACATATTAATCGATTTATTCAGTAAACAGTTTTTTAAAGAATGTTTATCTCAGCCAGTAGGCAAATATTTGGTGTAATAAATTGGTCTTTCATCGTTGCAACTCCTTTAGATGGTAAAGATATTCTTGTAAATGTTTTTTCTGATTGTAATTAATTTTTGAAAATGTAGAAAACTCATTTATTCCTTGTAAGTATTCAGGATGCCTGCTTTTTTACAAAGTGTGGAAAGAATGTAAAATGTTTTAATATATTCTTTGTTAATCTGAGAACTTGTTATTGAATCCTTTTATGTGAGGTAGGGAGGGAGTAACATAAAAGTGTTTTTTATCAGAGTAAGCAATGGAGGTAACAAATATTGTGCATTTTATAGTAATATTTCAAGATTAATAGAATATTCATGCTTAAGACTAGTTAGTATGCATTTATAACTTTACCAAAATGTTCAACTAGCAGTTCAGTAATGGGTGTTTTTGGCATTTGTAGGGAGATGTATGTGTTCCTGTTTCTGTTTGGAACAGGTCATATAGCCTTCTCTGTGTAAAAATGTGTCCAACACTTAATTGGTTATCACCTAAATCCACACAAAGCCCCTATTGGTGCTAATGAGAGTAGCAGCTCTGGGGCAAGAATGGAATGTGCCCTTCCCTGGAGTCCGGGGTGGCTGTGTCTCCTGCCTGGCTGAATAGTCAGGGTGTGGAAGAGACAGAACAGACTTGAAGTTGGCCTTTGTTCCCTCAGATTGGGTTCTTGGGTGCATACACACCTGTGCAACTATAATTCAGAACTACAAAAAGAAAAAAAATTAATTTTCTTATATATAAATAATTAGGTGTCACTCCTAACAGATTTCTTGATAAATTTCATTCAATTAACTGTTGGAATATTACAAGTCAGTTTGTCAGTTTCTGATATCTCATTGGTGTTTTTTTTTAATAAACATTGATTTAAATAATGATAATACACATTCTTATAATAAGTTCAAACACTGGCTACTAAGCTTTTTAAAGTTTTAGAAATACATTTTCCTCTTGTGGCTCTAAGCACTTTAAGAAGTTTGATGTTTGCGTGATTTCGAATGGGCTCTTTCAGTGTTTACCAGGGAGTGCTGCAACCTAGGGCATTTCCATACGACAGGAGGAAACTCAGTGTTTAGATTCTGGAGGAGAAAGAGTGAACATCAGGTATTTCAAAAATTCCTTTCAGAGACAGGCTTTGGGGAACCAAAGCATTTTACTGTAAATCTTTACAATAATTGAATCAGAATTCTTTAGTCATTGTTTGTACTATCTGAACTTTCATAGTTATTCTTGGTTAATACTAATTCTCAAAAGGTGGATAATTTGTTACTGAAAAATACAAAACTGTCTCACAGTTTGCATTGAATATATGCTTATTGTTTAAAGAAAAATGAATGAGTGGTTTTGTAATATGTTTTTGTCGTTAGGCTTTGGAGTAAATCACTTTTTTTAGGAATAAGCTTTTTTTGGACTGAAAATTCATAGTAAAATAGAATATCTAATGTTAATCCATTGCTTACTTGTACCTAATTCTATTATCTGTTCACTTTGCTTAAATCTTAACTAAGAATGATTGGAGTCAATAAATTTGTACTGTATTTTGCTTTGATTCATGATTTCATTACGTTTTGCACTTTGATGGTAACGATTAGTAGCATTTGCATTTATGAAAGTAAGGAGAAAGGCCTCCTGTTGGGGTAATATGGATGTCTACTTAAGATTTATGGGAGATATTTAGTTTTCCCCAGTTCATGGTTTCTTGTAGAATCAAGTTTGTATTAAATATATGGTAATTAAAACTAGATAAGCAGCTACCTTGCTTGTCCACCTTTTTCATTTCTATTCAAAGTAGTAGCTTTTAATTCACCTTTTCCTTTACTTTGAAAGTAGTATTATTAAGGTGAATGTGAGGGGATATAAATACCTAAAAAGAAAGTGCCGTGCACTTTGCATTGGTGCTTCAGCACGGCAATTGATAGGCTGGCTCTCTTTCCTAACCTAAGGCTTCCAGCATTGTATTTTTCATTCTAGCAAGGCTTTTGGGGAACATGGGATGCGGCCTCTCTTTTTATTTTTATATTAGTCTTCCCGTAACAGGAGAGTGGAGCTGTAGGTATTTCACCAGGCTGACTTGAAGACAAGGCACTAGAGCCAAGGGAAGAGGTGCTCATGGGCTAATGGATGCAAGCCCCTGTGCCATGGCTCTCACCTCCTTGTTTTCCTTTGTTGATATGCAAATTGGCCTATTTGGGAACGGCTGCCTAAAAGTGTCTTGAACACACTACAGGGACGATTTTTAATTTTCACCCTTTACCCTGCTGTTCAATTAGCCACTGAGTGGATATCATTTTGTTTTAAAAAGTTTCCTTTTCTCTTAGAAATAATATCTTTGGGGGGGTTGAGTTTGTCGCACTCATGTCTCATCTTCCTAGGTCATCAGCACACACTCATGACAGTAAATGCCGTAGTGACAAAACCACAACCCCAATGTTTGGGACTTTATACTGCCCGAGGCTGAATCTTGGCTCAGTTCTTGATGAACTAAGAAAGGTGGGTGGCAGGTCTTGCTCGGGCATGGCAGATGCTGGAGAGGAGGATTCTTGTGTGATACAAACACCGTAGCATGAATTCAAGTGTCAGTTGGCTATGGCCCACATCTTCCACCAGGAGGACCCCTTGATTGGCCATCTGCCTTGAGATAACACAAACCTGCATTTTGCCCAGCAGAGTATCTTCAGCCCTACTTACTGTGGCTGGCATAATTTCCTCCAGGAAATGCTTCCTGGCCCTTTCCATTCACTCCTCTTCCTAGCCCAGAGTAGTGCTTCCTGACGGCCCATCAGTGCACTTGCTGCTTTCTGTTTCATCCAGGTCCTTCCACTAGACAAGGAGGGGCCTGAGAGTAGAGTCCATTATTCATATGTTTCCAGGCCAGAAAAAAAGAAGGGGCCTATTAAGTATTTGAAAAACAATTACAACAAAGAAATCTTGGAGGTGGGGGACCACCAACCTAGTTGTTTTTAGCTGGTGATAGTAGGAAACAGTAAACATGTCTGCATATATTCCCCAGATTTCAGTGCAGCTATTTAGTTAGAGATGCACAGTATATTTTAACTTTTGCATGGGTCTCAGCAAGCTCAAGGAGAATAGAAATGTGCCAGTGGCCAGCTTTAGATTGACAAGTCCCTTTGTAAGTGACAAGCACTCATGTACTGCCATCACCGTTTCGACATGGTGTGTGTCTCACTGGTGCTGCTGAAGTGCCCATTGGGTCACCTCAGTGTATGTAGTTGCCTGATGAGGGCATCAGCTGGCACTGAGTGCTCATTGTAGGTGCAGCTTGGCACGCTGCCTGTGGTGATGTTGTAGGATGATAACAGACCTGTCCCCCATGCTGTTGTTCACTTTTACTCCTGCCCCATTCTCAGGCAACCCAGTATCCTCTTGTCTCCTTCAATTTGGAATACTCCTCAGTCTCTGACTTTCATGGCCTTGATCGTTTGGACAACTATGAACAGATCCTTTGTTGGCGTGTCCCTTAATTGGAGTTTCCTCAAGAGTAGGCATTGCGCTTGGGGCCAGAATGCCACGAAGCTGTGTTCCCTTCAGGTCACCCAGTGAGTGGGTGGCCTGGGTGCCTATCTGCCCTGTTACTGGTGTGATAATTTCAATCATTCCACCAAGCTTTTCCCTCTTCATAGAAATTTTGTGAGGAGTTATTTTGGGAGTACCCACTAATTTGGGCATCTGTTGATGTTTCTTGCCTGCAACGTTTTTATGGTCATTGCCAAATAGAGATTTCCTTATCCCACCATTCCTTTATTATTTGTGGGCTTTCTACTACAAGAAAAGAATGTTCTGTTATTCCCATTAGTTTCCTTGACCCCATGTGTATGTGATGTGGATTCATGGATTCCTGTATCCTTCAAAGGGTTATAATCAGTTGCCATCATTTTTTTAAAAAATTTGATGCTCAAATCAGTCTCTGCTCTGACTGCTTGAGCAGGTGACACCGTCGAGGGTCCTTTCCCATCTCCTACCACCTGCTCCATTTCTGGGTCGGCTTCCTTTTCTCCTGTTGCCTCTTGTTGTGTCTGTTGTTTTATTGGATGGAAGACGTGTGCAGCTGACTTGTGCTGAGTGCTGGTCATTTTTGCACTCCTGTAAATATTATGGAGCTTTGTTGGGGACATGATTAACTTACCTTGAAGCAGTTCTGTCCTTTCAGGATTTTCCTTCCAACGGCATTCAGTGGATGAGAGCAGCAGTTAACCCAGGGTCCATTTTGCTTTTACTGAGGCAGAGACATCCCCGCCACGTATTATTTTGGTAAAGGTGCACACTTTGGGTATTTTTCCCTCTGATCCTTCCAGGCAGTTCTTCTGCCAGGCTCAGGAAGTTTCCTCACATCCGAAGACCCCAGGGGCCGCTCAGTGACCTCAAAGTTTGTTCTCTCCTGCCTTCCCCCTCCCTCCTTCCCAGCCCTCTGCACACCTCAGTCAGAACCCGCCATCTCTTCTTCCCAAGCTCCACCGCTCAGTTCTCTTCCTCCTCTCCCAGTGCCCCCTGTCCTTTGTCCCCGATGTCTTAAAGATTATTCTTTCACTTATTTTGTCTGGAGTTGTTTCTTACAGGATGGGAAATCCAATCTCTGTATTCCCTTTTGGCTAAATGTGGGACTGAAGCTTTATTTTCTTACTGATAGATTAACTAAAATGCCCCTGAACACCTGGCTCCTGGACATCTGTGGATGCTGTGCCAAAGATCACGATGGAAAATCCCCGAATCCCAAGCAGCTTATGTATGGTATGAGAAAATTCAGTAGAAATTTTCTCAAACTTGATGATTGATGATTATGGTCATTGCCAAATAGAGATTTCCTTATCCCACCATTCCTTTATTATTTGTGGGCTTTCTACTACAAGAAAAGAATGTTCTGTTGATGAAACGTCACATATATCCATCACTCAGTCTTCAATAAACTTCTCCCCTTCTCGATCCGCCATGGCCTGGTTCAGACAGCCTGTGGCCACTTCAGCACCCACTACCATGAAAGAAGATGGAGGGAGGTCAGAATGGAAAGAGACAGGCATTTCATTTCCAATAAGTACATGATCATGGATTTAGAGAATCTGCAGGAATGAGAGATTTGTAACTTGGAATGGCCTGTCCTGGTGGGAGGCCTGGGGCTTAAGCGTCATTAGCTTCACAGTACTTCTGACTGGTTTTGTTGTTGTTGTTGTTTGTGTTGTTTTTTTGTTTTTTCTTTTACAGAATGAAACCTCAGGCACAGCTCTTTACAAGGTTGTCCTAATCTGACGTGGGTCCCAGCCTACCACTGGACACCCTCTACTTCGACTCAATCTCTGGATGACCTGGGGCAAGGGTAGACTCCACGGTGGGAGGCTAGAGTGGCACCTGGCTTACTAGAAGAGGGAAGAATGTTCCTTTGCGTTCTCCCCATTTTGGTGACAGGTGGCATATAGACTCTGGCCTGCCCCCCCCCTCTCATGATGAACACATCAGGAGTCACCTGTCCCCCTCATACAGACTTTTCATGTGTAAGGAAGCGAAAGGAAGCAAGGTGTTGTTCTAAGTGTTACCAGGATGATTTAAAAGTAGGTTTTCACAGCATTGAAGTTGTATCTTCACGTTGATTTCTTACAATTTACCAAAAAACACTCTGTTCAGCAGATCACAGTCGGATTATTGAACAGTGGGTAAAGTTGGATGTTGTTATCTCTCCTGCGTTTTAGATTCTAAAGGCAATATCTGCCAGTTGGGAAGGATTCATTCCTATGGCTCCTTCACATTTTTGAAGTGTTTTGAATAGTGGGGGAATTTTGCCCTAAAGATCGTGCTGACCATCCTCCTGTTCTCTGGGTCTTCTCGTTGAGCGTTCCTGTACTTTCAGTATGCCTAATAAGTTGTTTCTAGAACTCCAGAGGACCCTCACTTGCCTTGGTGAGTTCCTTGTTCCTTGTTCCCACTTCTCAGCACCAGCACACTGTCTGATCCAGCCAGGGGTCAGGCAGCCCCTCCTGGCTTCAAGTTTGGATTCCAGTCAGGTCCCACCAATGGGAAGCTCCCGTTGGTGGAGATGCTGGCCTCCCGTTGGCTGAGTCAGGAGCCTTCTCCCATCTGCAGCCTGCAGAGTGTAGGTTAAAGAGCTTGGGCCAGGCCTGGTGGCACATGCCTGCAATCCCAGCAACTCAGGAGGCTGACACAGGAGGACTGCAGGTTTGAGGCCAGCCGCAGCAACTTAGTGAGACCCCGTCTCAAAAAAGGACTGAGGGTGTAGCTGCATGGTTGAGCGCCCCTGGGTTCAATCCCCAGAACTCAAACACACACACACACACACACACACACACAAACAAAAAGCTTGGTGTCTGTCCAGGTAGGACAGTGAGGAACAAAAATAGAGGCAGATCATTCTGCGGCTGTTCTCAAAACGTAGGTCAGAGCTTTTCCATTCGGCATTTGTGAAGTTGAGGCCGGACTGTCCGTCCGTAAATCTCTTGGCTGACATCCTGACCTAACCCTCCAGTCGGATACTGTTGGAGATTGTCCTGCTCTGAACGGGAAGCTCCCTGGCCATGCTGAGTGCCCTGCTGCCCCTGAGGGAGGACGGGGCTCCTGCCTCACTTCCCTGTGGTGAGGGAGGCCAGCTCTAACGGCCCCTTGACCTGCAGCAGTGGTGCTGTGGCCTCTGCACTGGCCGGGGGTGGGTTTAGGACATTCAAAGGCTCATCTCTTTATTTTCCCTTTCCTCCCGAGTGTTACTGTCCAAGAGGGGAATGAACTCTTTCCTTCCTCTCTGAACCATCAATGTAGTTCCCTCTTTCTTAGGTGTCTATTATGCAATAGCGAGAAAGCTTAGATGTGCAGGATTTCGTCCCACATACCTGATCTGTGACCAAATGCTCTCAATCACAGACTAGTATGATTTAAAGAACCTTTAGGGGCCGTCTCTCACCAGAATTTAATACTTACATAGTCCATGTCATGTTAGACTAGTATATAAATTCTTTTTTAGTCATAGCCATAAGTTGTCCACTTAGTGTGTGGCACAGAGGACCCTGAGGTGGTATCAAAATGCAGCCACTTAACCTAGAAATAAAGCAGTAATAAAAAAAAAAAAGGAAAAAAAAATCCAGAACAAACAAATGAGTCGTCTCCAGATAGACTCTGAGTCTTACCCCACACAGACTATGTATTAATCTGCTTTTAGTGGCTACGACCAAAATACCTGACAAGAACCATGTAGAGGAGGAAGTTGATTTTGTCTGGGTCCGTTGCTCTGGGCCTGAAGTGAGGCAGAACCTCACGGCGGAAAGGCCTGGGGAGGAACTCTGCTCTGTTCATGACTCTGAGAAGCAGAGAGAGGAAGGGGCCACCCCCAGGGACGCCCCCTCCTCCAGCTAGGCTCCACCTGCCCACAGTTACCACCCGGTCGGCCCATTCAAACTAGGACGGCCTGATGAGGTCACAGCTCCCAGGGTCCCATCATTTCACCTCCCAACACTCCTGCATTAACACAGGAGCTTTTGGGAGACACCTGATATCAAAACCAAGAAAGTTCAAATGGCTTCTTCAAGACCAAAATGGTGGAGGAGAGTGCTCACTTCACAGCACCTAGAACCACAGAATGACCCAGTAAAGTCCAAAAGGCTCTATTTTAATCTCCACCAGCAGAGTCATGATGTCCAGTGTGCACCCACACAGCACGACTACCCACGCAGGAACCCCTTGGCTCCCGTGCGCCCTCTCAGTGTCCGTGGGCAGATGAAGCGGCAGCAGGAAGAAAGGAGAAATACCTGGGATGCAGAATGTCCCTGTGCAGCTGCCGGTGTTGGGGAACACAGATGTGAGTGGTGGGAACATGGGGGACAGTTCTGCCAACGGGCCCACCCTGCTGATCCACACATGCTTCCTTTTAAAAAGCAGTTTACCTGCAGCCCTGCCAGGCTTACGTCAAAGGCTCTGCTGCCTTCCTCAGCAAACCACCTGTCATCCGCAGGAGAAATGCAGGCCCCAGTGCCCATGAGAAGGGCACAGGTTACCCTGGGCGGAAGGCAGGTTGCTGTGACCCTGACACAGACCCGATTCCAGAACTCGGGGAGATCAAGACTCCAGCCATAAACTCCGTAAGAACAGGTTCCAATTAGAAGTGGTCAGCTTGGACCCAGTGACTCCGAGCTGCCCTGGCCCTTTACCTTTGCAGTGGGGACTTGGAAGTCTGATGTCATCCTGCTATCAGTCAGAGAGGTGGACCTGGGCGGGATTCTGGAAACTTCCCAGGACCCAAAACAAAACTGGAGGGCAGGAGGGGCATGCCATCCTCTCTGAGAGATCTACTCTCTCCCCTGAGAGTGCCCCTTGTCCCCTTTTCGAGTTTGGAGATGAAACTCGATTCCCTGCTTCTGCTGGCAAATGGGGTGGCCAGGGCTCAGGCCAGTTTCCTCCTAGGTCCCTTCCTCACAGACCTGAAGGTCAGAATCCACAGGTGAGAATGAAGGGGAGGAGTGAGAAGAGTAGGGTTCATGTGAGTGAGAAGAGCTGGACCCCCAGGAGGGGACAGTGTCTTCCGGGAACCTGAGCCATCAGGAGAAACCCCACCCCTCACCCTCAAACCCCGATTCTTGTGATCAAGTCACAAGTTCACAGAAGGATTCCGGACATGTCACTCGGAGTAACAGGCATGAGATTATTAGGGGGTAGGAAAAGGGAATGGGGCACTCTCCAGGGAAAGAGCAGGTCCTCTCAGAGCGGAGAGGACAGCATGACCCCGACACTCCAGCTTTACAGGGATCCCAGAAGGCTCCAGAGAGTCCCCCAAGCCCACTTTTGATGCACAGGATGACATCCGACCTTCAAGTCCCCACTGCCATGACAACTCTAGGTCACCTTGTCCCATGCTGACCTGTTCTTACAGATTTTGTGGTCAGGAGGATTTGTCTTTATCTCCCTCGGGTCTCTCTTATTATTATTTTGGGCCACATTTCTCCTGCAGATAACAGGGGGTTTTCTGAGGAATGTCATACATCCTGTCCACCTAGAGCCAAGCATGACTACAGGTAAATTGCTTCTTGGAGAAGCATGTGGCGACAGCACAGTGGCCACGGTATAGAACTCTTCTCTTAACCTCGCGTTCCCACCACGCACATCCGTCTGCCCTGTCCCTTCACTAAATTTTGCTATTCTTTGACTGTCTTGCGTCTTTCCTGGAATGCTCTCGAGCAAGACCACAAGAACATGAGGGGAGGGGACGGGGACCGTGGGCGGGCGAGTCTCCTCTGCAACCCTGGGGTTTCCCTGAGATTCCACAAGCAGTGCGACCGGAGAGGGGCTGTTCTCCCCGAGAGCACCACTGCTCCCCTCGCCAGAGACTGCTCAGAGGGGCTCTTTCTCCCGGCTGGCTTTTGCCAAAGACATGTATAGGAAATGAAGGTTCTGCCTGCTTGAAGCTCAGGAGCCCGAGGTTGATCAAGGAAAACAGTGTAATTCAAAGCTCCTGGATGCCACGGCTTCCATGAGAGGGGACAGGGGGACGAAAAACACAGGAGATCTGGGCTTCCATGAGAGGGGATGGGGAACAGAAAACACAGGAGATCTGGGGCTCGCCCTCCTCCAGCAGCACCCCCCCAGGCCTGAGCCTCTGCAGCCTGCTCATCACATCAAAGGGAACTGTGACCTCCTGTGGCCGGCGGCTGCACTGTCTTTTCAGGTAGACCTGATACCCACTGAGGAGGGGGGAGGCCCTGCTGGGGGCTGTCTTTGGAATTTGGAATACCTTGGGGGTGGGGTGCTAGGGGAAAGGTTGGAGGAGAGGAGGGGGACGTAACTTTAGTTAAAATTTGACCCCGAGGGGCTGGAGGAAGTCATCTTGTTAAAGAAACGCCTCCCAGAATTGCTGTATTACAGATTAATCATTAGTCCTCATTTTCCATTAGGAGGTCAGAGCCCTTATAATCCTGTCTCCTCTCAAAGGCCTCACCTCCGGACACTTGTATCGGGGACCAACCCTCCAGCACATGTGGGAGGACATTTGAAATCCCAGCCCTAACAGGTCCACCTGTGGCCCCCAAAGGCTTGTGTTCACCTCACAGTGCAAATGCATGAGTCCACCCCAGAGTCAGTAGCTCCTGGGCTGCTCCAAAGTCTAAGACTGAATTTGCCTCTGAGACCAAGACAAACTCAGCTGTGAGCTCCCGTGAAAACAAAATAAAATTAGCCAGGCATGGTGGCACACCCTGTAAGCCCACCTCACCAGGCGTGTGAGGCAGGAGGATGATAATTGAGGTCAGCCTTGGCAACTTAGTGAGACGCCGGCTCAAAATAAAAAGTGATTTTAAAAACGGGCTGAGGATGAATCTCCCTGGTATAACACCCCTAGGCTCAATCGCCAGTGAAACCCCCACCCCACCCCCAAAACACCAAGTTACACACTACCAAGATGCCATGGCACAGGATCAACACTTCTGTTCCCAAAGGAAGGAGTGGACTAGAGGGAAGAACTGGTTCCAGCAGGACCAGAACCTCAGAGGGCAAGCGTCAGCTCCTGGTGCTCCACGTTTGGCCTCTGGGTCTCAATTAGCATTATGTGACCTTACTGCCTTGACGGCCTCCTGGCCTCGCTCTGCCCGCAGCCTCCTCTGTCTTTGGCATACTTCCTGGCTTCCGACTTGCTGGGGGCAAGCTTTGGCTGCACGCCCATATCTTCATGTGTCTCCCCTCAGGGCTGCCATGCACTCCCTGGCCTCCCGGCTGCCCTCTGAATCTTGGGGAAAGACGCCATGGTCCTTCCTTCTGCATGCCTTCAGAACCATGTGGCAACCCCAAGACGGCCACCAGGGGAGCAGTAGCCAGGCCCCACTTGGAACCTGGCTGCAGTGCCCTCTGAGTGCCTGAACGGCTCAACCAGGGGGAACAAATCCACAGGAAGTAACTCTAAGTGTCCTTGTGCTAACAGGGTGCTCCAGGGTCTCTTCTCAAAACAAAGCCTCTCAAGTGAGTTTAAATGTTTTCTACCCTGGAGTCTGGGGAGTCTGGCCATGTCTTGTCCTCAAGATGTCTTTCCCATGGTCCCATTACAGAGCACTTGGTGGCAACTTCTCCTCCTCCTCCTTCCTCCTCCTCCTCTCCTCCTCCTCCTCCTCCCTCCTCCTCCTCCTCCTCCTCTCCTCTCCCCTTCATCTCCTTCCTCCTCCCTCCTCCCTCTC